>NC_133621.1:300325145-300440145 GCF_048593235.1 Sminthopsis crassicaudata | reverse complement strand
ATCGAGAACATTATAGAATTAATGAAGAGATTTTCACTTAGATCCCATCATTAATTTTTAAACAGCTCCATGGCACTTTAACCCCTGGCACTAGCCCACTGATAGTCTGGGGAACTGCCCCTCCCACCCCCCGTACAGGATAGGCCATCTCTTCCTCCCCCCCCCCCCCCCCAACTCTCAGGGCAGACAGAGAGAGACACAAACATATAGACAGACAATCAGACAGAGCGGCAGGCGGGCAGACTGAGACACAAACAGAGGCAGAGGCGTGCACAGACAGACCTCATCCCAAAGCCATACAGCCGGGGAATGCCGGAGCCGGAAGGGCCCTGAGACACCATGGAGGCCAGCCACCCCATTTACATCATCAGAGTCTGTCCACAAACATCTCCGCAGGTATCTCCTTCCAACGGGGAGGGAAGGAAACCGCTCAGGGACAGGGGGAAAGGCGGAGAAAGTCACTGAAAGATGGAGAGGGAGAGACAGAAACAGAGACAAAGGCAGGTCAAGGGGAATGAAGAGGATGAGAGATAAAGAGGGAGCAGGCCGAAAGATGGGGAGAGAGAGGGACACAGAGAAGGGTCACTGAAAGAAGAGCAGAGAGATAAGGAGAGCCGGTGATGAGAGGAGAGAAGAAGGGACAAAGGGAAAGGCAAACTGAGGGCGGGGGGCCAGGTAGCCGGAGAGGGGAAAGACACAGGCAGCAGAGGGACTAGAAGGAAGATAAGTAAGGGAAAAGAGGCAGAGGAGAGGAGGAAAGGGCAGAGGGGGAGGCTGTGGGAGGCAGAGAAAACCAGAGGAAAGAAGGGAGGGCTCCCTTTGGGAAGGGCAGCTCCACACCCCAGCACCAGCCAAGGCCTCAGGTGCCGAGGGAGGCTCTAAGGCAGGCTCCACGATGCTCTATCAAGAGGCTTTGCCCAGGCTGTCCCCCATGGAAATTTAGGACTCCTGAAGGGCAGGGATCCTAAAGTCCACTCATAGTGTCAGAAATGGAAGAGACTGAGAAATTGGCTAGTTACAGATGAGGAAACTGAGGCCCTGAAAAGACCTTAGACATGTAAACTTCACCCTCAAGTCTCCCCCTTCGGCCCAGGCTTTTGTCACCTGGGATCTGCAAACTTGTTTTTGAGACAAAAAAAAAAAAAAAAGTTTAGACTATTGCTTTCAGAGAACTGATTTCCTTTGTAATCTGCAGCATTTTGTTTAATGCATTTAATAACATGATTCTAAGTTTATGAGCTTCCTTGGCCTGTCAAGGGGCCCAGTTCTCCTAAAGCAGAGATTGTTTTCTGACTTACCCATCCTCAAGACTGATCGCCATCCCCTGGCCAGTTCTTGCTCTTCACCATCTCCTCCAATAGTTTCCAACTCTCTATTCCCAATCATTCATTCATTCATTTGTTCCTTCCATAAACCATACAACTAAGTGCCCACCATAATCCCATGCAGCAGGATTACAAAACTGCACGTGAAAAAATCCTTGCCCTCGGGGAGTCTACATTCAACTGGGGAGAAATAATGGAGATTGCTGGGAAGTGACTAAAGCAGAATTCTACCTCCAGGCATAGAACTCCAGCTATTGCCTTCTGGCTGCCATCTACATAAACATGAAAAATGTTGATCCAACTCAGGTTTGCAAAGTGCTTTAAAAATATCTTATTGGATCTTCAAAACAATTCTGAGATAGATACTATTATCTCCATTTTATAGATGAGGAAACAGAAAGTGGGTAAGCATCTTATCTTGCCCATGGTTACTCAGTGACTGAAGAATTCAGACTCAGGTCTTCTTAATTTCCAGGTCCACCACTCTCCCTTAGTTGCCATATAACTAAATATAAAATATATACTGATTAAATAGAGTCATTTGAGAAGGGGAAGGAAGACTAGCGAGTTCAGCTTTGTCTTTTTCTTCCTTCCTTCCCTCCTTCCTTCCTTTCTTCCTTTCTTTCTTTTCTTTTTTTCTTCCTTCCTTCCTTCCTTCCTTCCTTCCTTTCTTTATTTTTCTTTCTTTCTTTCTTTCTTTCTTTCTTTCTTTCTTTCTTTCTTTCTTTCTTTCTTTCTTTCTTTCTTTCTTTCTTTCTTTCTTTCTTTCTTTCTTTCTTTCTTTCTTTCTTTCTTTCTCTCTTTCTTTCTTTCTCTCTTTCTTTCTTCCTTCCTTCCTTTCTCTTTCTTTCTTTCTTTCTTTTTCTTTCTTTCTTCTTTCTTCCTTCTTTCTTTCTTTCTTTCTTTCTTTCTTTCTTTCTTTCTTTCTTTCTTTCTTTCTTTCTTTCTTTCTTTCTTTCTTTCTTTCTTTCTTTCTTTCTTTCTTTCTTTTTTCCTTTTTTCCTTCCTTTCTTCCTTCCTTCCTTCCTTCCTTCCTTCCTTCTTTCCTTCCTTCCTTCCACAATGAGGTTAAGTGATTTGCCCAAGGTCACACAGCTAATAAGTGTCTGAGAGAGAATTTGAACTCAAATGTTCCTGACTATAGAACAGGTGCTCTCTCCACGGTGTCCCCTAGCTGCCCCTAAGATGAGCTAAGTTTTGAAGAAAGATTCTAAAAGGTCGAGGGGAAGGAGGGCAGGCTGGGCACAGAGGCAAAGTCACTGGGCAAAGTCACTGAGGTAGGAGTCACGTAGTAGACGCAGCTAGGAGGGCAGCTTTGCTGGCTCCCAAAGAATGGGCAGAGGAGATCTCGAAAGATAGACTGGAGCCGCACTGAAGAGCTTTAAGTTCTATATTATCTTCGAAAGCCAAGGATGCTTCTTAAGTATCCAAGTGACTAGAGGTAGTTTAGAGCCTCCTTGCCTCCAGTCTGTCCTTATCACAAAAGTTCCCTAACTGGGTTGAACAGGTGGTCAGAGGATCTGGGTACAAAATCCTATCTTTGATACTTAGTACTGAACAGGATATGACCTTCAGCAGGTAATTAAAGCTCTCTTGGCCTATTTTTCTCTCTGTAAAAATGGGAGGCTGTACTAGGCCTCTGCCATGCCTTTCTCTTTCAGCTTCTCTTATCCTCCTTTTGGTCAAAACAGGTTAGAACCAGCAGGTTAGTGTCCCAGCCACCCCCACCTCCCCACCCCCGAGCCTTGGGCCAGGGCTGTCTCCCCTAAATCCTTCTTTCACTTTCTCCACTTGGACAGAGTTGGGAGGAGAGAGGAGAGAACCGGCTCTGAACTCACCTGCCCCCAGGCTTACAGTTAAGCTAATCTTTCTTCACATAATAATAACAACAGCCGACCTTTATCGGACTCTTCAAAGCTTAACCCCAGGACTCCGGATCTAATTTAAGCCTCCAGGTAGCCCTCTGCTGTAGGCACAAATAATGCTGCAGCTCTCACTTTGCAGAAGGGGAAACTGAGGCTGGGGGAGCAGTGTTCCATGTTTCATCACACGAAAGGCGCACGGGATTCTGAGATGGGCTCTGGGCTTAACCTCCCCAGAGGGGAGGAAGCTTGGATATAAGAAAACCCACTAATTTTATGGGTGAACGACCAACCCAAGATCACTCAGCTAAGAAGTGGCGGAGCTGGGGGTGAAGTCGGGTCCCTTAAGGTCTTGCAGAGCCTCTGCTGCCTTCCTGCTGCCAGCCTGAGACCTAGACCAGTGGAGAACTGGGCAGCGTCTGTGGCTTAAGCTCCTGAAGAACCTTTTTGGCCAGCCCCTTTCCAGGATTTCCCCACTTCAATTCAAGGACAGTGTTGCCCGGCGTCTCCCCAGTCAGGGAACTTCCTCGCCGTCATCTCCACCACCAGGGCACCGAGCAGGCCCGGCGCCTTTAGGGGGTGCTGGTGGCCAGCAGTCGGGGACGCTGCCCCGCTCCCTTCCTGCTGCTCCTGGGCTGGGCCAGATGGAGAGAGAGGAATCTCCAGGGAACCTGGGGGAGGGACTGGGAAGCAGAAGCAGGACGAGGGAGGGCGCTGGACGCTTTGCTTTGGTCTCCAGGAACTCCCCTCCCCTCCCCGGACCCTCAGTAGCAGGCTCCCCTCCCCTAGCCTCAGTGCCCTCCTCTGCCACTTGGTATTAGTCAACAAGGCTTGGATTAGCTACTGTCCAAGGTCACGGTGAGGAAGGCGTTTGCTGAGGTCATGGGCTTTGTTCCCTGTTGTTATTGTTGCTATTAGCAGACTTGGCTCTTTCCCCCCTTGGACCTGGGACCTCAGTGATTTGGACGATTCTTGATAAACTGAATTTCTCCATGCAGGTCAGCTCCCCGGCTTCCAGTCCTAGACAGTAGTCAAAGGCTCACACAGCCAGGATGTGGCTGGGAGATCTCGAACCCAGGCCTCTGTGATCCTGAGTCCGGCTCATCTAGTCTAAGAGAGAGAACCCTGACCTGAAATCAGGATACCCAGACTATAGCTCCAGCTCTGTAACGGTCCCAGCTTCTCAATCCATCAAAGGAAGAGTTAAAATTAGTTAAATTCTAAGGTTCCTTCCTCTTCTGACATCCCCTGTTCTAAGCTCCCTCCCAGCTCTGACATCCCCTGTTCTAGGCTCCCTTTCAGTTCTGACCTTCCCTGTTCTAAGCACCCTCCCAGCTCTGACCTCCCCTGTTCTAAGCTCCCTCCCAGTTCTGACCTTCCCTGTTCTAAGCTCCCTCCCAGCTCTGACCTTCCCTATTCTAAACTCCCTCCCAGTTCTGACCTTCCCTGTTCTAAGCTCCCTCCCAGCTCTGACATCTCCTGTTCTGAGCTCCCTCCCCTCTCTGACATCCCCTGTTCTAGGCTCCCTCCCAGCTCTGACATCCCCTGTTCTAGGCTCCCTCCCAGCTCTGACATCCCCTGTTCTAGGCTCCCTCCCAGCTCTGACTTCCCCTGTTCTAGGCTCCCTCCCAGCTCTGACCTTCCCTGTTCTAAGCTCCCTCCCAGCTCTGACATCCACTATTCTACTGTTCTAAGGTCTCTCCCAGCTCTGACATTCTATGATTCTGCTATTCATATTTCCTCATGGTTAAACAGGCCCCCCTGGCCCGCTCTCCTCTGGACTCTGGGATCCTCCAACATTCTCTCCCCAAGGACCAATCCCTGGAGGGCCATGCTCCCAGCTGGGTGATAAGAAGTGGGATGGGAAGTCATGGGCCCCAGAGCTGCTTCTCTGGGTGACATTCCTCTCTCTGCTCCTCACATTTGTATCTAAATCCCTGACAAAAAGCCTGGGATTCAGTCAGAAGATCTGGTTTCAAATCCTGGAGCTGGGTGACCTGGTCGTGACTTTCCCTCTCTCAGCCCCTCTGCTGCTTTGTAGAATGAGAGGCTTGGATGATTTCTGAAGACTCCCAATCCAGAAGAGGCTCATCTCTGCAACAAGTGGCCCCTTCACTGACCGGAAACCGCCTCTGCCCGTGACCTCACAGGCCACAGTTGGTGATCTAGCACAGGTGGGGGCCATTCCATCTATGCTTGTGTTTCCCCGAGGGCAGAAGGGACTCCCAGGCATTGCAGAGCTCCCTATGTCCCCTACCTGCCAGAGGCCTCAATTCCCATCCCTGGGGATGAACTTCAGGAGGGAACCGCACTCTATCAGCAATCCCATGGGGATTCTAGGTGAGTAAAGGAAAAATGGACCCAGGGCCAGCAGGGGTCTGAGGCTATCCCCTCCAACCTCTGGAGCCAGCTGGCTGAAGTTGCCTCTGGTTTCCAGTATTCCTAGAGTGAAGCCAACATTTCTCTCTCTCCAGCCCCCACTCATTGTTCCTCACTGCCCTAATCCCTTCTCTGCATGACAGCGCTCCCCTCAGTCTTCTTTTTCTAAGGGTAAGCATGCCCAGCTCTTTTGGGCACTCCATATGGCATAACGGAAGGCCCGTCGCCATCCCCCGTTGCCCTCCTTGGCCAACCTCCAGCTTGTCAGAGTCTTTCCTAAACTGCGGCTCCCAGAACTGGAGCTAATCCTTCAGTTCTGGCCCGGCCAGGGCAGAGGATGGAGGGGAAGGACTGCCCTCTGCCCCCATTCTGGGCATCACGTCCCCGAGAGGCAGCCCAAGAACAGGAGGGATTTTTGGCTGCCATGTTACATTGCTGACTCATACAGGGCTTGTAGTCCGAGCAGACCTTTCAGGCTCTGCCCCACCCTGCCCCCAGCTGCTCTGAGCTTGGGACTTTGGCTGAGGGGACAAGAATGGGGGATTTGGGTGAAAGGAGGTCGGAAAGAGCTCATCATCCAGCGTGGGCACTGGGACTCTCTGCCATATCAACAACGGCCCTTTTCCTGGCCCGAGCAGCTGAACCCGAGTCTGTTTTGTCTGTACAAGGGCCCTCTGTCCCAGGCACACAAAAGGAAGCCTTCAGTGGAAAGGACAGGCATGAGGAAATGTGGGCACATTAGCCCCCAGGCCTGGCCAGTGGCTTCGGAAGTACTTACACCCCCAGACTGGGGCCCAGGGGAGGGCTGCAGCATCTCTCCTGTCCTAGCTCTCCCTCTGGATCTCCACTCCTATCTGCCAAAGGCACTTCTCCTGAGCTGAATATTGGGCTGAACACTAATCGTCTGCCCTTCAGCCATACTCCCCATATCACTACTGACCTCATGACCATTCTCATCACCCCCATCCCAATTGTCATATCACTGTCACAACTGTCAATATCACCATGGTTACTACTATTAACATCAACTTCATCCTTGCTGTCATATGGTCATCACAGACATCAACATCACCATGGTTACCAGGATCGCCATGGTTACCGATATTACCATCAGTACCTTCATCTTCACTGTCATATAGTCATCACAGCCATCAATATCACTATGGTTACCAGTACCATCATCACTTTATCTTCACTGTCATAACTCTGACAAAACCACCAACATCCATTGTTACCAACATCACCATCATTTTCACCTTCATCTTCACTGTCATATGGTCATCACAACCATAAATATCATCATGGTTACCGGTATCACCATCAGCATCTTGATCCTCACTGTCTTATCACTGATAAAACTGCCATATCCATGGTTACCAACATCACTATCAGTATCACCTCCTCACTGTCACATGGTCTTTGCAGCATCAATATCACCATGGTTACCAGTATCATCATCAGCACCTTCAACCTAACTGTCATATCAATGACAAAAACACTATCACTATCAGTATCACTTTCTTATTTTTTTTTTAAATTAAAGCTATTTATTTTCAAAACATATGCCTGTATAATTTTTCAACATCGATCCTTGCAAAACTTTGTGTTGCAATTTTGCCCCTTCCCCTAACCCCGCGTCCAATATATGTTAACATGGCAAAAATATGTTAAATTCAATATATACATACTCATGTATACAATTATTTTTCTGCACAAGAAAAACAGGTCAAAATGGAAAGAAAATGAGAAAGAAAATAGAATGTAATCAAATAACCAAAAGAGTGAAAATTCTGTGTTATGATCCACACTCAGTTCCCACAGTCCTCTCTCTGGATGTAGATGGCCCTCTTCATCACAAAATCATTGGAACTGGCCTGAATCATCTCATTGTTGAGAAGAGCCATGTCATCAGAATTGATCATCGTATAATCTTGCTGTTGCCATGTATAATGTAACCCTGGTTTTGCTCATTTCACTTAATGTCAGTTCACGTAAGTCTCTCCAAGCCTCTCTGAAATCATCCTGCTGATTGTTTCCTATAGAACAATTATATTCCATAACATTCATATACCATATCTTATTTGGCCATTCTGTAGCTGATGGACATCCACTCAATTTCTAGTATCTTGCCACTACCAAAAGGGCTGCCACAAAACATTTTTGCACATGTGGGTCCCTTTCCCTCCTTTAAGATCTCTCTGGAATATATAAGCCCAGTAGAAACACTGCTAGATCAAAGGATATGCACATTTTATACCCTTTGGACGTAGTTCCAAATTGCTCTCTAGAATGGCTGGATCTATTCACAACTCCACCAACAATGTATCAGTGTCCCACTTTTTTCACATCCCCTCCAACATTCATCCTTATCTTTCCCTGTCATCTTAGCCAATCTGTGGGGTGTGTAGTGGTACCTTAGAATTGTCTTACTTTGCATTTCTCTGATCAATAGTGATTTAGAGCACCTTTTCATATGACTAGCAATGGTTTCAATTTCTTCATCTGAAAATTGCTCAAATCCTTTGACGATTTATCAATTAGAGAATGGCTTGAATTTTTATACATTTTAGTCAGTTCTCTATATATTTTAGAAATAAAGCCTTTATCAGAACCTCTGAATGTAAAAATGTTTTCCCAGTTAATTGCTTCCCTTCTAATCTTGTCTGCATCAGTTTTGTTTGTACAAAAAAGTAATTTAACTTAATATAATTGAAATTATCTATTTTGTGTTCAATAATGAATTCCAGTTCTTCTTTGGCCACAAATTCCTTCCTTCTCCATAGATCTGAAAGGTAAACTATCCTTTGTTCTTCTAATTTGCTTATAATATAACTCTTTATGTCTAAATCATTTCAACTTATCTTGGTGTTAGGTGTGGGTCAATACCTAGGTTCTGCCATACTAGTTTCCAATTTTCTCAGCAGTTTTTGGTCAAATAATGATTTCTTATTCCAAAAGCTGGGGTCTTTGGGTTTTTTCAAACACTAGATTGCTATAGTCATTGACTATTTTTGTCCACTGAATTAATCTATTCCACTGATTGACTACTCTATTTCTTAGCCAGTACCAAATGGTTTTGATGACTGCTGCTTTATAATATAGTTTTAGGTCTGGTACAGCTAGGCTATCTTCATTTGAATTTTTTTCATTAATTCCCTTGAAATTCTTGACCTTTTGTTCTTCCAGATGAACTTTGTTATTATTTTTTCTAGATCTGTAAAATAATTTCTTGGGAGTATGGTGCTGAATAAGTAGATTAATTTAGGTAGTACTGTCATTTTTATTATATTCACTCAGCCTACCCATGAGCACTTGACATTTTCCCAATTGATTAGATCTGACTTCATTTGAGTAGAAATTGTTTTGTAGTTCTGTTCATATAGTTCCTGACTTTGCATTGGCAGATACACTCCCAAATATTTTATATTATGGATAGATAGTTATTTTATATGGGATTTCTCTTTGTATCTCTTGTTGTTGGACTTTGATGATAATATATAAAAATGTTGATGATTTACATGGACTTATTTTGTATCCTGCAACTTTGCTAAAGTTGTGAATTGTTTCTAGTAGTTTTTTAGTTGATTCTCTAGGGTTCTCTAAGCATACCATCATATCATCTGCAAAAGTGATAATTTGGTTTCCTCATTATCTACCCTAATTCTTTTCATCTCTTCTTCTTTTCTTATTGCCAAGGCTAACATTTCTATTGGTATCACTTTCATCCTCACCGTCATATGGTCATCACATTCATCAACATCACCATGGTTACCAGCATCACCATGGTTACCAGCATCACCATGGTTACCATCACCATCAGCACCACCTTCATCCTCATTATTATATCACCATCACAACCGTCAACATCACCATGGTTACTAACATCACCATCAGCACCACCTTCATTCTCACTGACATAACAACCATCACAACTGTCAACATCACTATCAGTATCACCTTCACCATCACTGTCATCTCATCTGTAAAATGGGGATAATCATAGCACTTGCTTCCCAAGGTTGTTTTGAGGATTACATCAGTTAATATTTGTAAAAAGTTCTTAACACAGTGCCTAAGCTAGGAAGCTCTGTATAACTGTTAGCTATTATTAATCAGATTGGCATAATTTCCCGTGGGCTTGCATGCATAGGTACATACCTATCCTTGGGCACACATATATCACTGAATGTTTGAGTCGCTTTACATGCGCATGTATTGCAATGTGTGTTCATGCATGTGCTTTTTGGAATTTCTCTTATACACATGAACACAAATGCTCACCTGGACATGCTGTGCATGTACATAAATACGTGTGTGTGGGCATGGATGGCATACATGTGCTTGTGTGGGTTTCTCCCAGTTGGCATGTACAGGAGTGTGCCGGGACATATCGGTGCTTATGTGACTGTGGGTGGATGGCCAAGGTCTAGGTGTCTATGTGAAAATGACACCAGCCTCTCGCTTCCTGACCTACATCCGGGTGGCTGGTCCCCGCTCAGCAGCTAAATATAGCTTGGATCCAGAAATAGGCTAGAAGAAGCTGGGTCCCTGGGACACTTTGTGGCTTCAGACCATAGCTGGAGGGACATAAGGGGGCTTTCCTGTTCCCTACTCTACTTCCTCATCCCTATTCTTCCTGCCCCAAATCTGCCTTCTGCACCTCAGAATCAACCACCTGATTGGGGTCCTGGCTCTGCTGTTTGAGTTTGATCAGATTCTGTTCACTGAAATTTCTCAGTTTCTTTTTTTAAATCAGACACCTCAAGAACCCCTTCAAGCTTCGTAGCCTAGAAGACTTGGTCTCTCTTTGAGAAATCCCCTTGCAGTTTCCCTGGTTCCCTTCATTTCTCAGGAGCTCAGGTTCAAGAGGCAGCAGGACTGAGAGGCCTCTCCACCCCTTTCCTCTGCTTGACCTGATCTCTGTGACCTGCCATTCCGGGCCCAGGCTGGGCAGGCTGTGGGCGGATAGACCCAAGCCTCATATGGTCACACTCTGGAGCCCCTGTGAGTCAGCACCCAGGTGGGAGCCAAGGCTGGCCCAAGGGAGGAAGGAAGGGGGGAGGGTTTACCACTTACTTCCCTCACTCCTTGCCTGGAGAGCTGCCCCCTTCCCAGGGGCACTACCCCCAGGACCTAGTGTCCTAGGTAGAGCTTCTCCCATAGAAGGAAAATCCCTTCTCTGACTTCCAGTTTCATTGTCAGCCTCCTCGTTCCTGACCCCACATGGAATGCCCCTCTCTAGGGCATTCCTAACTCTCTAGGATTCACTTCCCTAATTTGTAAAATGAGAGCATTTGAATTCAGTAGCTCCAGTTTTCAAAGAGAGTCTGAAAAAAAATCATTATTTGATTAACAAGATATATAGAAATGGAGTGTAGAATAGTCCCTTGTTGCTCTGTGAGGTGGGAGTAGGGGGCAGCAACTACAGTGGGAAGAGCTTAAGAAAGCACCTGTTGTGTACCAGATATGGGAATTACATAGGCTAAAAGGAGCTTATATTCAAGAAAGACAACATAGAAATAAACAGAATATTTAGAGAGTAGATAAAAATGTGAGCTCACTAAGAGGAGTAGGGATTTTTTCATCCTTTGATATAGTGCCAGGCATGCATGCAGTAGACACTTAATAAATGCTTGTGGGTTGAGTAATTGATTAAAGGCAACGAGAATGAGATCCTGGGAATGACTTATACTCCATTCCCTCCCTTCTATCTCAACTTCCAAATTACATTTCTTCTGGTCACAGAAAGCCTCCTTCCCTTCCATCCAGCCCTCCAGATCTCAGCCCCCTCTGAATGAGAGCTTTCCTTCTGAGGAATGAATCTTTGATAGAAAATTTGCCCTTTTCAGCTTTCATACTAACAATTTGATTTTTTTTTCCTTTCTTTTTCTGATCAAATTAACTAAAGGTTTATCTATTTTGTCTTTTTTTTTTTTCATAAAACCGATTCTTAGTTTCATTTATTAGTTCAATAGTTTTTTTCACTTCCAGTTTTATTAATTTCCCCTTTGATTTTCAGAATTTCAAATTTGCTATTCACTTGGAGATTTTTAATTTGTTCTTTTTCTAGATTTTTTAGTTGCAAGCCCAATTCACTGATCTTTCCTTTCTTTATTTTATGCAAGTAAGCATCTAGACATATAAAACTTCCCCTAAAAATTGCTTTGGCTGCATCCCATAAATTTTGGTTATGTTGTTTCATTATTGTCATTCTCTTGGATGAAATTATTGATTATGCCTATGATTCATTATTTTACCCCCTCATTCTGTAGGATCAGATTATTTATTTTGCAATTAATTTTAGGTCTATTTTCCCCGGTCCTTTATTATATATGAGAGCATTTGATTTCAGTAGCTTCAGTTTTCAAAGAGAGTCTGAAAAAAAAGTCATTATTTGATCAACAGAATATACAGAGTTGGAGGGTAAAATAGGCCCTGGCTGCTCTGTGAGCTGGGAATAGGGGGCAGCAGCAACAGTGAGAAGAGCTTATAAGAATAAGATTCTTATTGCATCATGATCTGAAAAAGATGCATTTACTATTTCTGCCTTTCTGCATTTGATTTTGAGGTTTTTAATGCCCTAATATATGGTGTATTTTTGTGTAGGTTCCATGAACCGCTGAAAAAAAAGTGTACTTCTTTCTGTCTCCATTTGATTTTCTCCAAAGGTCTATCATATCTAACTTTTCTAAAATTCTATTTATCTCCTTAACTTCTTTCTTATTTACTTTGTGGTTTGATTTATCTAGTTCTGAGAGAGCAAAGTTGAGATATCCCACTAGTAGAGTTTTGCTGTCTATTTCTTCTTGCAGCTCTCTTAACTTAAGCCATTTGTTCAGCTCTTACTATGAACTGAGAATCATCATAGCATTTCAGAGCTGGGAGGGACCTCAAGAGCATCCTGATTTTATAGAAGAGGAAAATGAAACAAGAGCAATCAGTTTATCAGCAAACATTCATCAAGCACTTACTGTATAGTAGACATTACACTGAGCCTTGGAACTACAAAGCAAATATAAGGTCCCTGTCCTCAAAGGGGTCACATTATAATAGGCTCTACATACTATATAACTGTATTCACAGTGTATGAAAAGTAACCTCAGAGACTGTCAGTCAGACAACATTTATTCATTAAATTAATAAAATTCAAAAACCAAATTAAATAAATTAATAGTTAAATAAATACTCAATGAATGAACAAAGTACCTACTATGTGCCAGGAACTGTACTAAGCTCTGAGAATAAGAAGGATGACAAAAGACCATTTTTGCTCTTGGGGAAGACACAGTCTAATTGGAGAAATAGCAAGACCATGGGATGACCCAGTGGAGGAGTCTGGTCTGGAGCCCAAGGCTCCCGGCTCCCCACTCTGTGCCTTCAGTGATCCTTTGGGAGGCCCCCAGCTTAGACAGCCTAGAGTGGGAATGGAAGCTGGGTTGGATTTACAAGGGACAGATTTCCTGCAATAGAGCATTATGGAACTGGCTCTTTAAAGCCATAAGAAATGTTAGAGAGTTTCTCATTCAATGCCTTCATTGTGCAGCTCAGGAAACACCCCAGAGAACAGAAGGAATTTGCCTAATGGCACCCAAGTAGAAAGTAAGGAAGGAGATTCAAATCCAGGACATTGATGTCAGCATCCTTTCCACTACACCACTCTGGACATCACTATTAGGGAATGTCAGGGCAGGAAGGACCTTGGATCACACCATGTCAGAGATACACAGGGATGGTGGGAAAGGTCCTGAATGGTTGGGACGAGTCAGGGAGATAGCAGAAAGAAGCAAATGTCAGATTGGTCACTTGTCAATTGTATCCTTTGGCTAGAGTCTTTTTTTTTTTTTTTTCAGTTCTGTGCCTCAGTTTTCTCAGTTGTAAAGTGGAAATGGTTGTGTATTTCCTGCCTCGTAAAGCTGTCTTAAAGATACTGCTAAGCATTATACAAATACTAGCTATGAGTAATTTGGCTCCAGATGTCTGAGCATGGAAGGAAGTACCCCCCTCTCACTCCTTATTTGGACCCTATATATTTCTCCAGATCCGATCTAAAGAGAGGAAAGTGGAAACAGGAGAAGGCAAATATAAGCCTCAGGTAGGAAGTGAAGGTTCCGGGGAGGAAATGAAGTTCCATGTCTCCCCCATACCCTTGGCCTTGGCCCAGATGACTCAGGAGCAGCACAGGGGCACCTGGACCACAGAGAAAGCCCCATGCTATGGGATGGAGAACAAGGAGTTCCTAGTTCCTGCTCCTTCAGAAGGATGAGACTGCCAGGGGAAGGATATCCCCAAGGCCACTGGCTGGCCATGAGCGAGGGAGGAGGAAGCTCCCTGAGCAGGTGTTGCCAAGGTCAAGGCAGCTCTGAGCTTAAGGCTGACCAAGCCAAGACAATAGACTCTACTGTTGTGTGCCTAGCTCTGTGCAGTGGGGGGAGAAGGAAGATGCAAGAGAATCCTAGAATTTGAGATCTGGAAGGAACTTCTGGGGCCACCTAGTCCAATTCATTTTCCAAGAGAATCCCATTATAATCTCCTGGAGAAATAGTCATCCAGCCTCTGTCTGAAGACCTCCAGAGAGGAGCCTTCTAGTGGCCACCCATCACTACTTGGAAACTGCTCTCACTGGTGGGAAATTTCACTGACTTCAAGCCTCAGTTGGCCTCTTTGAAGCTTCCACATGGGGCTCCTGACTTTGCTTTCTGAAGCCAATCAGAAGGCAAATCCCCCTTTACTTGACAGCTCTCATGTACAGTCTCTCCAGACTAAGGATTTCCAGTTCCCAGATTTTCATCTGATATTACCTCAAAGCCTTTCCCCATCTCCTCTGGACACTGACCGCCTTATCAGTGTCCTTTTAAACTGTAGCGCTCAGATCTGACCACAGAACTTGGGAAAGGACTTTGTACACCCTCATCTTAATCCTGGATGTTCTGCAATCGACCTTATTGGCTGATTTCTTTTGATCTTGGGGCCACTCAGTCTCCTAGATCTTTTACAGATTAACCATACCATCAGGTACCTGAATCCTAATCTTCTTCCATCTTATTGGATCCAGGGTCCTGCCTGGCAATATCCTTGTGAATCCTGACACCATTGTTTCATCTCTCTCTCTCCCAAGTTGGTATCATCTGTAAATTGGTGAGCAAGCTCTCTGTGCCTTTATCCAAATCAAGCATGGATCCCCGGATCCCTCCACTGGAGATTTCCTGTCACATTGACATGGAACTCTCAACAATCCCTCTGTGAGTCCACTCATGCAACCACCTGGTCTTGAGGAAGCACAGTTGGCTCTTTATCATCGCTGCTTCCCTTTCTAGACGTTCACCTTTTTTATCCCTTTTTTGATCTGTTTTAGAATTTTCCTAGAAATTGAAGCCCAATTCACTGGCTTCCAGTCTATGGTCTTCATTCTCTTTCTTGAACATGGGGATAACATGTATTCTCCAATTTTGTGGTTCCTCTCTTGTTTTCCAATATCTTCCTAATATCAACAATCCTATCTCTTTCAGAACCAAGGAGAGAGCTCATCCAGGTTGGGTGAATTGAATTCCTCAAGAGCCCTTGGATGATCTTTTATAATCTCTTTACTTATCTTGGGCATTAACCCCCAATACATCATTTTTATTCTCTTATTCCCAGGGTAAAGGTCATTCTTTGGCAGAGAAACATATATGACACAGAGACAAGATGATAAGGGAAGGCACTAATGCTTGGGGAATAAAGGTATGTTTGGATGCTTGGGGATGATGATGGTGAAATCCAAGAATAAGAAGTTGGTCCACAGAGTCAGAGGGTCTTAGAAGGATGGGATGGTCAGGGAAGGCTTCCTAGAGGAGATGACAATTATGTTGGAAGAGATGTTATAGAAAGTAGTGGGGAAAGCACTAGATTTGGCAATAGGGTAACTTAATTTGAATCTTGGCTCTGCTAATTTGGTGTCCTGAGATAAGCATCTTCTTGAAGGGATCTTAGTTTCCCCATTTGTAAAATGAGAGAGTCAGATTGAATGATGTCTTGCTCTGAATCCTCAGTTTTTATGATTTAGAGAGACACAGGAAGTAACCCTTATGAAGATGGAAGAAAACCCAGCCCAATTAAATTGTAAGTTTCTTGACTGTCTTTTGTCTCTTTGTATCCTCAATTATTTAGCATAATACCTGAAAATATAGTAGATGCTTAATAAATGTTGATTTATTGAAAGGAGACCAGACTTCCTGGAATGTAGTTGGAATGAAGAAGAGGAATATAAAATGAGAAGGAAGAAGTAGGTTGAAGTTTCATTGTGTAGGAAAGAGAAAAAGGAAGAAAAAGAAATAAAGAGGGAGGAAGGAAGAAAAATGAAGAAGAGAAAAAGAATAAGTAATTTTTAGGTACAGCTTTCAATATTTGTAAAATCCTTTACTTACGTTATCACATTTGATAACAATAAAAATAGCTAGCATTTTTCCTCTGCTTTTTGTTTTAACAAAAACATTTAACAATGTTTTCTCTAATGTAAAACCTGGGAGGTGGATACTATTATTTTTTTATTAGCTTCGGGGGGGGGGGTATTTCTTTGTTTTATTCATTTATTTATTTATTTATTTATTTATTTATTTATTTATTTATTTATTTATTTATTTTCTGAGGCAGTTGGGGTTAAGTGACTTGCCCAGGGTCACACAGCTAGGAAGTATTAAGTGTCTGAGGTCGCATTTGAACTCAGGTTCTCCTGACTTCAGGGCCTGTGCTCTATTTACTGCACCACCTAGCTGCCCCATATTTCTTTGTTTTAAACAGTATTTTTTCCCCCCAAATTACATGTCAAGAAAAAATAGGTATTATTATTAACACTTTTATATTTCAGGAAACTAAATCAGACAGAGAATAAAGTGACTTGCTTAACATAGTAAATGTTTGAGAACAGATGTGAATTCTTGTCTTCCTGGTTCCAAGTCTGGAGCCGTCTTTTAGCTGCACTGCCCAGTTGTGGCTGGAGAGGAGGAAGAGGAAGAAGTGGTGCTGCTGTTTCTACCATGATTTCAGGCTTTCCAAGCATGTTTGCCCCCACAACCATTCTTCAAGCCAGACCATGTGACCATCATGATTCATAAGTTTTGGGGAGGTAGCATGGAAATGAGGTGACCCTGGCAATGAGTTGGCTTTGAGGAAGCCCAACTGTCTCTAAATCTAAAACCACTACATCCCTTTCTAGGTATTCACTGATCTCTTTTTTTCTTAGAATCTCCCCAGCAATTGAAGTCAAGCTCATTAGATCTTTAAGTCTTAAAGTTCCATTTTTTAAAATTGGCCAAAACAACAAGATTATACATTGATCAATCCTGATGAAGGTGGCTCTTTCCAACAACGAGATGATTCAGACCAGTTCCAATGATCTTGTGATGAAGAGAGCCATCTACACCCAGGGAGAGGACTGTGGGAACTGAATGTGGATCACAACATAGCATTTTCACTCTTTCTGTTGTTGTTTGCTTGAATTTTGTCTTCTTTCTCAGTTTATTTTCCTTTTTGGTCCCCTTTTTTTCTTGTACAGCAAGATAACTGTATAAATATATATGCATATATTGGATTTAACATATTTTTTTAACATATTTAACATATACAGGACTACCTGACATCTAGGGGAGGGAGTGGGGGAAAGGAGGGGAAAATCTGGAACAGAAGGTTTTGCAAGGGTCAATGTTGAAAAATTACCCATGCATATATTTTGTAAATAAAAATCTTTAATAAAAAATATTTTTAAAATTGACCAAAATGTGCAGAGTTTGGAATCAGAAATACAGAGGTTCAGGAAGTCATGTGATTCAGGGGCAGATGCTAGCAGCTGAAGACCCAGACTTTGGTTCCCATAACCTCAAGTAAGTCATCTAACTTTCCTAGCACTTGAACCATTGATGATCCCCAAGGTTTCTTCCACCTTTACAACTCTAAATCCCTATTTGATAGATGAGAAAACTAAGTCTCAGAGAAAGAAGTGAATGGATGAAGTCATGTCAGGCTAGGGAGTTTGGATTTTATTCATAAAGAATTGGGAGTCATTGAAGGTTCTTGAGTTCAGAAGTGACTCACTGAAACCCATGTTTTGGGGAGGCAAGATGATATTTCAGCTACTGAAAACAGAGACATGACTCCAAATAAGAACGATAGAATTAGAAGCTAGAGAGAAACCTTTATGGATCCTTTTGACTATCCCCCATTTTATAGATGAGAAACCTGAGGCTCCAGGAATTTCAACAGCTTGCCCAAGGTCACCCAGATAGCATAGAGCAGAGCCAGAATTTGAAGCCAGGTCTATGGATTTCAAAGCCAAGGCTCTTTCTTCTGAACGGTTGTTGCTGGGTAAGAGTCCAGGAAGTCTCTGGTGGATCATTCTCCTTGATTTCCCATTATGCCCCATTCAGGAAGCTTTCACAACAACCTGGGGGAGGTGAGAGTCTTAAGGCTAGGGGCCATTAAGGGGGAACACTTGGGGTGCTCTTGTTCCAAGATTAAGCCAAATACAGGAAGTCAGCGCCTGGATTTCCCATCTTATTGTAAACCGAAGAGTTTATTTCTGTGTCTGATCTCTCTTCCCTTCTCTTAGTATTTTCAGCCAACAAGAGTCATATCCTGCTTATGGGAGAAGATGGAGGAAGGAGAGTGGTGGGGGGAGGGGCAGGCATACCAGTCAGCAGAGCACCTCCCCTTCCCCCAACACGACCCCAACTCAGACATGTCCAACACTTATGTCTTTGATGGCTCTTTCTCATCCTCTACATTTTATTCTTTTGCCTCCATGGGACCCTTGGAGATTGCCCAGGGATTCCTGATTCCAATTTGAAGCCCATCTTCCTTTCTAGATGGAGTTTTCATGGGTGCTGTCTCCTACCCCAAAACAGTCTTCCCAGCCTCCCTGTCTCAGAAAGAACTCTGTATTCTCCTTTCCTCTCCTTCCAGGGTTTGCATTGCCAGCCACAAGTAGGAGGAAGGACAACTGAGACTCTAGTTCCAGGTAGCTGTTCCAGTTGGGAGACTGTTAATAAGTATTGTTTAGTTTTGATATTTTACGTTCTAATGTTCTTTGTCCAAAGATCCCTTTCAGCTCTAACATTGTGTTCTAACATACTGTGTTCTAAGTCCAAGCTCTGACATCCCCTGTTCTAAATCCCCTCCCAGCTCTAACATACCATTTTCTTTTTTTTATTAAAGTTTTTTTTTTTTAATTCTCAAAACATAGGCAAGGATATATATTTTTCTTTTTTTAATTAAAGCTTTTTATTTTTCAAAACATATGCATGGATAATTCTTTGATATTAACCCTTGCAAAACCCTGTGTTCCAATTTTCCCCCTCTTTCTTTCATCCCCTCCCCTAGAAGGCAAGTAGTCCAATTTATGTTAAACATGGTTGAAATATATAACATTCCATTTTCTAACACTTTGAATTAAAGCTAAGAGGGGCCTTGGACATAAAATGTTGGAAGACCATTTCAGAACAACAAAAAGATCACTCCCAGGCATAGGGCTGAAGAGATTCAAATGCCTCTTTCCTCTGTTCTTCACATGTCACCTACATCTCCATTCTCTGTGTCTTTCCGCAGGATTACCCTCCCTGCTTTGACCCTGTTTTCACTCTTTGGACTTTGAGAAGGACTAGAATTGCTCTTCAGACCTCAGCCCAAGGGCCAGCTTTAACAGGAAAGTTTTCTTGCTTCCCATCCTTCCCTACTTAGTGGGTAGTGCTCCTCTCCCATTACCTGACATTTATTGTGTATTGCATATTTACATATATAATATATGCATAAATTTGTACATGTATGAATACATTCATGTTAGAGATTATATAATATATATATGCATGTGTGGAGATATAGATATATATATATATGAATATACTGTATACATATAGTATCTATGGATATACTGTCTATATGGTTACAGTATAGATATATTGTCTATACTGTATACATATAGTATCTATGGATATGTTATCTATACTGTACACATATAATATCTATGGATATATTGTCTATACTGTATACATATAGTATCTATGGATATACCATCTCTCCTGATGGAATGTAAGCTCTTTAAGGCAGCAGTTAATTTTGCTTTTGTCTTTATTGCTCCAGTGCCTGACTAATATAATGCTTGGCATGTGGTAGGCAATTAAAACATGTTTATTAATTGATTGATATTCCATGTTCTGGCAGAAATTAAGTATCGATCAATACCTCACACCGTATACCAAGTTAAGCTCAAAATGGGTACCTGACTTAGACATAAAGGATGATATCATAAACAAATTAGGGGAACATGGAAAAAATTACCGTCAGGTCTATGGAAAGGGAAGAGTTCATGACCAAACAAGAAATAGAAAGGTTCGCAGTAGATAAAATAGATAGCTTTGATTACAGGAAATTAAAAAGGTTTTCCACAAATAAATCCAATGTGGCCAAATTTAGAAGGAAAGCAGGAAACTAGGGAGAAATTTTTTTACAACAAATTTCTCTGTTAAAGATCTAATTTACCAAATGATTAGGAAACTGGACAAAATTTATAAGAATAAAAACCATTCCCCGGTTGAAAATTGTTCAAAGAATATGAACAGGTGAAATTAAAATTATCAGTAGTCATGAAAAAATATCCTAAATCACTAATAACCAAAGAAATGCAAATCAAAACAACTCTGAATACCACTTCACATCCATCAGATCTGCTAAAGATGACAAAAAAGGAAAATGATAAATGCTAGAAATGATGTGGGAAATAGGGCTATCAATGCATTGTTGGTAGAGTTGTAAACTGGGGCAACCATTTGGAAAAGAATTTGGACCTGTGTCCAAAAGGCTAAAAAGTGTTCACATCTTTTGATTGGGCAATACCAATCACTACTAAGTCTGTACTCCAATAAGATCAAAGAAAAAGGAAAAGAACCTATTTGTACAAAAATATTTATAGTAAGTGGTGTTTGGGGTTTTGGGGTGGTTTTTGGTAGCAAAGAATTGGAAATTGAAAGTGTGCCCATTAATTGGGGAATGATTGAACAAGATGCTCTATGTGATTTGTGCTATAAGAAAAGACAAGAAGAATGGTTTCCACAAACAAACAAAAAACCCTAGGAAGACTTATATGAACTGATACAAAGTGAAGTGATCAGAACCAAGAGAACAATCTTAGAGCAATATTATGAAGAAAAACATTTATGATTGGCTCTTCTGATCAATACAACAATCCACAACAATTCCAAAGGACTCATGATGCTATCTATCTCCAGTAGAGAGTTGATGAACTCTTAAGTACAGGTTGAAACTTAATTTTTTTCCTTTTTAGAGGAGGGGGAGATATAGATAATGTAGAAATGTTCTGTATGATTTCATAAATATAATAGATTTCACATTTCTTCCCTTCTCAAAGAGTGGGGAAGGGATAGATGGAGGTAGAAAACTTAGAACTGAAAATTTTATATATATATATAAAATTCCCCCCCCCCCCCAGGCTGGGATTAAGTGACTTGCCCAGGGTCACACAGCTAGAAAGTGTTAAGTGTCTGAGATCAGATTTGAACTCGGGTCCTCCTGAATTCAAAGCTGGTGCTCTATCCACTATGCCAATTAGCTGCCCCTGTAAGTATTTTTTTTTAAGAGAAAAAAAAAAAAAGACATTCCATATTTAAGTTATTTCCCAGTTCTGATATTCTCTGTCGTAAGCTAGGTAACTAGGTAGCACAATGAGGAACTGGATCTGGAGTTCTAATCCTCGATTTCTAATCCTGTTTCTGATAATTACAAGCTGTGTGATCCAGGGTGAGTCCTTATCTGTGTCTGCCTCAGTTTCCTCATCTGTGAAATGGGGATAATAATAGCATCTACTTTCCAGGGCCATTAAGATCAAATACAGTAAAGTGTTTTGCAAACCTCAGCTAGGTATTCTCTTCATCATAATCATAATCTTTCCTCCTCCTCTTTTTCCTCTTCTTTCTCCTCTTTTTTTTTCCTCCTCTTCCTCTTCTTCCTCCTCCTCCTCCTCCTCATCTTTCTTCTCCTCCTTGTCTTCCTTCTTTTCCTTCTTCATTACTCTTATTACTTCTACTAGTATTACTACTAGTAGTAGTAATAATAGCTCCCTCTCAGCTCTGACATTTGATGACTCCTCAGGGTCTTCAGCCTGCGAGTAGTGGGCGGTAAGGGCTAGCTATGAGCTCACAGCTCTTGTGTCAGGGACAGGAACCTTGGAAAAAAGGAAGAAGCAGATGCTGTTGCCTGGGCGGTAGAGGAAAGAAAGGATGTCCCCAAGGCTATGACTCATTCATTCAGCCATTCATTCAAGAAGCACTTGCTGAGCCATAACAGATTCTATCCCCTGCGTGTGTCAAGCTAAGAACTGGGGGTGTGTGGGAGAAAGGTCTATATTTTCCAACACCCAGGTTAAAGAGCTCAGTCCATGCAAGAATTTCCTGATTATCTATTTGTCCTCTGGAGTATTTCAGGATGCAGTCAATCAGAAAGACCTTGATGATGTACAGATCAAGGGAGGAAAGGGGGTCTCAGAACATGGAGACCTGGAAGAAGGGAAAGTAAAGGTGCTTCTGCCCTGTGCTGGAGTCAGAAGTCAATAGTGCCCTAGCTGAGAACCAAGCTAAGATGCATGGGCGGCAATTGAAAGAGACAAGATTCTACTCAGACTTTTCAGTCAGTTGCCCTCAAATACAATGGTTATCTAGTTAGAGAATCAGCTTCCTATCATTAGAGTTATCCAAGTAGGAGGCTGGATGATCCACCTGGGAGATCCCTGAGTGGAATCTTTCCTTTTTAATCATTCCCACACAGAGATAACAATGAGATTTTCCTAAAACATGCATCCGACCCGGTCACCCCTCTGCTCCATAAACTTCCCTGCCTCCTTATTATCTCAAGGAGGGGCTTCTTGGAGGAGATGGGGGCTTGAAGGATGGGAAGGCACTCGGGCTAATGGAACTCTAGAGGTGATCTAATCCAAGTGAGGAAATTGGAAGGGAAATGACTTATCCAATGTCACTCATTTCATTGACTCCTACATCTAGAGATATAAGGAAAGTGACTGAATCCAAATAAATCCATTTATCAGATGAAGAAAGAAGGTGAGACTCAGGTGAATTTTGCTCAAGGTAACATAAATAGGATGTTATAGAGTCAGGATTCAAACCCATTGCTCAAGGTTATGGAGTCAGGATTCAAACCCCGAGCCTGTGGCTTTAGAGCTGGGATTTTCTCCACTACATTCTATCTTCATGAAGCTGTGCTGTTCTGCTACTTGCCAGCTGTATTCGTGGAGTTTAGTCAATTGCCCTCTCTGAACCTCAGTTTCCTTTTATGTAAAATGAGATTGGACCCAATGGTCCTTAAGGTTCCTTTTGTTCCTGAAAGCTAGGGTAAATTTTGACTCAAGTCGGATGAGCCCACAGGTCATTTTCTAGGGGAAATTCTTGCTCTTCCTGAGAACATTCCCCCCTCCCCACCCCCCAGCCTCCTCTCCTTGTTCCCTTATCCATCATCTCCCACCTCTTCCGAGGCACTTCTCAGGTTACTAGTGCTTGGCAGTTTAGCACGTCCTGATAACCAAGCCCCCCAGAGGGGTGGGGGTGGAGCACCTGGAGGTTCACCTGCTTGGGGAGTTGTGGGGGGGGGTCCGGAAGCTTGAGCCAAAGAGGAGCAGGAGACTCTTTCCGGAAAAAGTGCCCACCAGCAGCCCCTAGGCTGGGGGCGATGGGGTTATCTGTGACTTGGAGGCAGAAAATGAGAAGGGGCCCTTATCTTCCTTCCGCTTTCCCCTCCTCTGCCTTGCTCAGAGATAGGGGCTGCCTCAAAGCCCTCTTGTTCCTAGGGCCTTCCTAACACATTTCTCCCCCCTGTACCTGCTGACTCCTAGGAATAAGGGGTGGGGTTTGCTGTCCTCATCTACACTCACAGCTCCTCCTCTGGGAATTCAGAGCTGCAAAGAGCTACTAGTCCAATCTTCTCATTTTTCACAGGGAGAAACTGAGGCAGCAACATGGAGTCAAGGGAAAGTGCTCTGGGTTTGGAGTCGGAAGACCTGGGGTCAAGCCTTTGATCTGATAGCAATATATATGTGATTCTGGGCACGTTACTTTCTCTGAGTTTATTTTTCCATCTGCAAAATGGGGGTGGTAAGTTTGAATGACTTACATGGGTCAACCCTCTCACTTTACAGATGGGGAAACTGAGGCCTGTGAAAGTGCTTTGCCCAAGGTCACCCCTAGAATGTAGAGCTGGAGCTGGAAGAAACCTCAAAGGTGATCTAGATCAATCCTTTCATCTTACAGATGGGGAAATTAAGGCACAGGGAGGTGGAAGTGCTTTGCCCATGCACATCTATTATAGAAATAGAGCTGGGCTGAATAAAATGAGCAGGACCAGGAGATCATTATATACTTCAACAAGAATACTGTATGATGATGAATTCTGATGGACGTGGCCCTCTCCAACAATGAGATGAACCAAATCAGTTCCAATAGAGCAGTAACGAACTGAACCAGCTATACCCAGGGAAAGAACTCTGGGAGATGACTATGAACCACTACATAGAATTCCCAATCCCTCTATTTTTGTCCACCTGCATTTTGGATTTCCTTCAAGGCTAATTGTACACTGTTTCAAAGTCTGATTCTTTTTGTGCAGCAAAAATAACTGTTTGGACATGTATACATATATTGCATTTAACTTATACTTTAACATATTTAACATATATTGGTGAACCTGCCATCGGGGGGGGGGGGAAGGAGGGGAAAAATTGGAACAAAAGATTTTGCAATTGTTAATGCTGTAAAATTACCCATGCATATATATTGTAAATAAAAACTATTTTTAAAAAAAGAAGAAGAAATAGAGCTAGAAGGGGGAAAAAGTAATTTGTCCAAGGTCATAGAGACATGAACTATTACAATCCCTATTATGCCACAGTTCTCTTTTATTGTCTTGATTCAATTTCCCTAATTATCCTGACTCAGTTTCCCATTGTTCTGCTTCGTTTATAATTGTCTTCTCAGTCCTGCAAAACCTCCCCTCCCTCTTAATCAGAATATTTGATACGGATAAAAGATCTTATGTTTTAGAATATCAGAATGCCTCTCCCCATCCCAAGCTATTGGAATGTCAGATACCATCTTATCAAGATGCCTCTCCCCATCTCCGGAGTGCCTCCCCCTATAATGTCATCCCTATCTCTGGTGGCTCACCCCACCCTGTCAGAGTCCCGTTCCCACTCTCAGTCCCCGGACTCCGCCCCTGCCTCAGTCTACCTCCTGAGTCTGAGCCATGTGTATATAGGTCATTGAGAACTCACACTGCTGGATTCTTGGAGACGATAGTCTCATTCAGCCCTGGGATCAAATCATGGATCCATTTGGTCCCAGTAAATCTCTCCCTTTTAATAAATTATTAAATACTCTCTAATCTTGCCTCAGTTTCTCCAGCATTACATAAGAATTGGTTTTACACACACACATACACACACAAACACATGCATGTATATATACACACATACATAAATACACACACATATACATATATGCATGTAGTTTAAATTATGAACTTGACGATGAATCAACCAACATATATATTTTCCTATTTAAAGGACAGAAAAGAAAGCAACTCTATAAGAGATAAATTTTGTAAAAACAGCTCAATCTAACATGGCCACATCAACATTGCCCTTCTCATCAGACAGACTGGAGTCTGTCTGAATTCTCTTATGTTCTTTCTACATTTTTTAAAAATAACTATTTCTTTGATGATTTTTCTTCCTTTTCATATTTTTTCACATCACTATCATCACTATTTCACCCCCCCACCCTTTTCCCAAATAAAAGCCTTTTTGTGTAACGAATAAGTACCATCAAGCAAAACAAATTTGTATTTTCTTATTGGTTGTGGCTGAAAATGTAGGCTTTGTTTGGAAAACTGAGTTCATTGCTTCTTAGTTGGGAGGTTGATAGCATCCTTCATCTTTGGCCCTCTAGAATCAACATATTCATAATATTACAATTCTAATTGTAATTAGAATTACAAAATCCTAATGGCTTTCCAAATTTATTTTTACAGCTGTGTTCTTTTTTTGCTTATTAGTTTTCAATTATGTCTGACTGTTCATGATTCTTCATTTGGATTTTCTTAGCAAAGATACTAGAGTGGTTTGTCCTTTCCCTCTCCAGCTCATTTTACAGATCAGGAAACTGAGGCAGACAGGATAAAGTAACTTGCCCAGAGTCACACAGCTAGTAAATGTCTGAGGTCAGATTTCTATCTACTGAGAGGCTTTGCTTCCCCAGTGTGGTTGTTATTGCATGTGGTTGTTATTGCATAAATTATCCTCTGGGTCCTACTCACTTTTGTCTGCATCAGCTCATACAAGTCTTCTGAAGTTTCTCAGAAATCATCCCCTTCATTATTTCTTTTCTCTTTTCTTTCCTTTTTTTTTTCCCTAAGGCAATTGGGGTTAAGTGACTTGCCCAGGGTCACACAGCCAGGAAGTGTTAAGTGTCTGAGACCAGATTTGAACTCAGGTCCTCCTGACTTCAGGGCTGGTGATCTATCCACCTAGCTGCATCCCCTTCATTATTTCTTGTGGAACTATAATAAATATATTACTAAATTGACATGCCATAATGTATTCAGATTTTCCAAGAGTATTATCAGGTAAGATAATAGGTGTAAATATTTTGTAACCTTAAAGCACCATGTGAAGGCCAGTTATGATTATGATTCCACTTTTACTATTACCCTCCTGCTTAGTTCAAGCAAAGTTTATAAAACTATATGGAAATGAGCTGGTAAATGTTTACCATTAAGCCTTAGGGAGGAAAAATATATGTATGTACTTTGTTTCTGCATTTATTTTAGTTTATTTTATAGGACTTTATTTCTCCAAATATATGCAAAGCTAGTTTTCAACATTCACCTTTGCGAAAGGTGTTCTAATTTTTTCTCCCTTTCTCCCCTCCACCCTCTTCCCAAGACAGCAAGCAATCTGATAGTGATTAAAGATGTGCAATTCTTCTAAATACACTTCCATATTCATCTTGCTGCATAAAAAAATCAGATAAAAAATAAAAACAAAAAAAAGAGAAAGAAAAAAAAACAAGCAAACAAACAATAGCAATAACAAAAAGGTGAAAATACTATGTTTTAAACCATATTCAGTTTCCATTGTTCTTTCTCTGAAAGCAGATGACCCTTTCCATTGCAAGTTTGTTGGAATTTATGCATACACTTTTAAATTTAATTCAGATTATTAATACATTTTTAAATCTATACATTTAACAAAACAAAAAAAAATCAATCACTGATTAGCCTCAATTGCTAATTTATGAGATATAAATGCCTCAAATGAAAATTTAACAGTCCTCTTAGTTTACTCTTGGATATTTCCTGGTTAATTAACACCCATTTTCTCTATATTTATTTTCTACTTGAAAATGTTTTACCATAAATTTATTTGTACATACAAGTCCTATTCCTCTTTCTTTTTCCCCCCTATTTTTTCCCCTGAGGCAGTTGGTGTTAAGTGACTTGCCCAGAGTCACACAACTAGGAAGTGTTAAGTATCTGAGACCATATTTGAATTCAGATCCTGACTTTAGGGCTGGTGCCCCTCCTTTTCCTCTTTCTTTGACCTCTTGGGGACATATGTCTCATAGTGGTAACCTAGGTATCTATATACAGTTTAGTAGCTTTGGGGACATAGTTCCCCATTGTTTTCCAGAATGGCTGAATTAGTTGACAAATCCATGAACACTAATATCCCTGTTTTTCCACAGCCCCTCCAACATTGGTCATTTTCCTTTTTTTGGTTAATTTTGCCAATAAGATAGAAGTGAGAATTTCAGATTTTCTTTAATTTGCATTTCCCTAATTTTTAGTAACTTGGATAATTTTGCTTCTTTTCTTGAAATGAAAGATTCCTCATTCAATTGAATTTGATTCAATTTAACAAACAACAAGTTTAACAATTTAACTAAGTAAGTAACCATATGCCAGGCACTGAATAAAGTATTGGAGATATGAAGGCAAAAATAACATAGTACATGCCTTCAAGCAATTATACTGGAGGATGGGGAAGACTATATATATATATATATATATATACATACAGATAAGTTTTTAAGGAAAGAGATGAAAGAATTGCTAAATTTCATTTATTTATTTATTTTTGCTGAGGCGATTGGGGTCAAATGACTTGCCCAGGGTCACACAGCTAGGAAATGTTAAATGTCTGAGACCAGATTTGAACTCAGGTCCTCCTGATTTCAGGGTTGGTGTTCTATCCACTGCATCACCTAGCTGCCTCTGAAGCACTAAAATTTAAATGTGTTTATGTATGTATAAGCTTTTTTTTGTGGTGGAAAAAAATTGGAAGCTAAGGGGGTGCCCATGAATTGGGAATGGCTGAATAATTAATCATGGTTTATGAACGTCATGGACTACTATTCTATCATAAAAAAGGATAAAAGATATGGTTTCAGAGTAGCCTCAGTAGGCACAATTGAACTGACACAGGGTGAGTGAGCAGAACCAAGTAAATTTATTCCATAATGACTCTGATAGGCTTAGAAATTGTGGTCCAATCACCCAGAGGATGGGTGATGAAGTAGGTTACTCAACTCCTGGCAGAGAGGAGAGAAATTTGAGATATAGAAGGGGAAATAATATTTAGCAAAGTACCTTATATCAATTTATTCTTAGAGTAACTTGAAGTAGTTGCTGTCATTATCCCCATTTGACAGATGAGAAAACCAAGACCTAGAGACATCATGACTTGCCCAAGATCATACAGGAAGTAAGAATCAGATGGATCTGAATCCCAGGACTATGTCCACTAGGTAACACTGCCAATCCTCATTTGGACTAAGCTCTCAACACACAGGTCACCCTTGCCCAGACACATTCTGCTTTGTTAATGTCCTTCTTGAAATTCAGTGTCCTGAGCTGAACAAAATGGCACCCTCCCTTCCCAGGATCCTCTCCAATTTCTCTCTGTCCTTCAAGGCTCCATTCTCCCCTCCAGCTCCATGAAGCTTTCCCTGATTGTGTCAGGTCCTCTTAGCACAAATCACCTGCTACATACAGTCAACCATCTTTCTTCTGTGCTTTGTTTTTCCAAACTGACTCTGGACTCTTTGAATGGTGTTTCCTATTCTCCATAGCTGGCTCCTTCCCCGATTGCCCATCCAGGCCTTTGAAAGACCATATACAGGGGATGGTCTAAGAGAGGATTCCTCTCAAGGTGAAACTACCTGCCTGCTGGGTCCCTTCTCACCCAAGGGGGCCAGCAGCCAGGCTTGGCTCCCTCCCAGTGTCTGGCAGACCTCAGCGTATTGAGCCTTTGGGGTCCTGTTTGACGTTTGACAGTACAAGGCAGGTGGAAAGTAGATCTATCCTGGGAGCACCTCCCACCTCCTCCTTACATCCCCCCTCCTTCATCCCTAAATTCCTGGCCCTCCCAAAGTCTGGAATCCCATTCCTTTCAAATGTCCCAACACCCCCACACCAGCAACCGCCAGTGGGACATCCTGGTCTCATTGTTCAAGCCAGGAAGCCGGGCCCAGCCCATGCACAGGTCCCTGGGGAGAAAGGTTCCTTCTTAGAGCACAAGACCAGCCTCAAACCTGCTCTCTGGCTTAATCCTAATGGGCTGAAGGACTGAGGGCAAAGTGCTGGCCCTTTAAGATACACCAGGGATACGGCCGCAAAGAATTGTTATTATCGTTGTTGTTCCTGTTGTTGTGGAAGGTGGTGGTGGTGGCTGTGGTGGTGGGGGGGTGACAGACTGATGGCCTGGAAGCCCCGGAGATTGCTTGCTTTGAAACTTCTCCCTGCAAGAAGGCATTTTTCTTGTCCATGGCCCCTTAGAGCATCAGAGCTCATTACAGAGAATGTCAGATGCCATCTCCCATCTGTCCTAATTTCAAGTCAAACACCTCCCCCATCACAAGGCTTTTCCTCATCCTCTCAGGTACCAGCATTTCCCTGCCTCCAATTACTATAGCTATATCTATATTTAAGAACTTATCAGTACATCATATTCCCCTTACTAGGATAGAAGGGCATGTGGTGTTCATTTTTGCCTGGTACACAATAGACACTAAATAAATGCTTGATGAGTAATTCCTCACCACTCTTGTGGGTAGTTTCAGTAGGTTCATAATTGGCTTCCCTGCCTCAAGTTTCTCCCTGTTCCAATCCATCCAATCCAACAGACACTTAACAATCTTCCTGAGAATCCACACTGAACACCCTGAGACACTCCCCCCAAACCCCCACTCAGAGACCTTCTATCCTCCCCACTGCTTACTGACAACAACATAAAATCTTGACCTTTCTTTATAGTCCTGTATAATCAGACTGAATAGATGACAATAGACAGAGATGGAGTGGGGTAGAATCCACTCCAAGTGTGAAAGGGTAGAAGCAGTCAAAATAAGATTGTCTATATATGATTATGATGGAATCCTAGTGTACTATAAGAAAAAATGAACGGGGCAGCTCAGGGACTCAGTGGATAGAGCCCCAGCCCTGAAGTCAGGAGGACCTGAGATCTAATCTGGTCTCAGACACTTAACACTTCCTGGCTGTGTGACCCTGGGCAAGTCACTTAACCTTAGCCTCAGGGAAAAAAAAGAAAAGAAAAGAAAAGATGAACAGTAAGTTTCAGAAAAACCTTGAAAGACTTAAATGAATTGATGCAAAATGTAGTGAGCAGAGCCAGGAGAAAGTTATACACAGTAACAATCGCATTGAAACAATGATCAACTGTATAAAAATGCTACCCAGCTCTAAACAGAGAACTAATGAACTCTGAGTGCCGAATGAAGCATACTTTTAAAAACTATTTTTAGTGTTTCATTTGATGTTTTCTTTTGTATTATGGCTATTGTGGAGATATGTTTTGCATGACTTCATATGTATAATTTGATATCAAATTGCAATTTGCCTTTTCGAGGAAGGAGTGGGAGGGAAGGAAGAAAATTTGAAACTAAACATTTTTAAAATGGGTTAAAATTTACATGTAATTGAGAAGAATTTAATAAAATAAAATATTTTTAAATGAGATTGTCATTTGCATGGGATGCAGAATTGCATAATATAGCATAGCTGATATCTAAGATAAGGCTGTGAAGGCCAATAATTTGATCATAAGAGGGGAATAATCCCCACTGTCCTGCCCTCCTTACAACTTTGCTCTTTCTCTGTTGTTCTATCTGTTTTTCTCTGTATGTTTCTCTTTATCTGTCTATATGTCTCTGTCTTTCAGTCTCTGTTTTTTTCCCTTTGTGTGTGTGTGTGTGTGTGTGTGTGTGTGTGTGTGTGTGTGTTTTCATCCTGTAGGAATTTCCTGGGGAAAAAACACCCTCCTCCAATGTCTATTGATGGCTATTTTGCAACCAAGAGTCTTAGCCTTAGGATAGAAGTAAAGAGATTTGTCCAGGTTCACACAGCCAATAAGTGTGTTTTTCACTCCTTTTTTGCTGAGGCAAATGGGGTTAGGTGACTTGCCCTGGGTCACACAGCCAGGAAGTGTTAAGTGTCTGAGGCCAAATTTGAACTCGGGTCCTCCTGATTTCAGGGCTGGTGCTCTGTCAACTGCGCCACCTAGCTGCCCCATTCACTTCAGGGTCATGCTCTAGCTCCAGATGGGACCTCAAAGATCATATAGTCCAACTTTCTTTCTTTATGAATAAACTGAGAAGGAAGGACATTGGGCTAACCAAATAAGAAAATGCACGTAGTAGTTTCCATATAAATCCTTATTCCTCTTCCCTTCTTTTATGAATGAGGAAGCTCTAAGAGAAGGAAAAGGACTTGCCTAGAGTCACAAAAGTGTCAGTGGGGACTTAAGCCCAAATCTGATGATACTCCCAAATACAATTTTTGTTTTTAAACAGAGAGGGGTGAGAGGCAATTTGGAATCTGGAGACTGAAAATATGAAGTCTGATTTTACTGTGCCAATGCAGGGAAACCTTGCAGGCATCAGGTCCCTTCCAGCTCTAAAAATATGATTCCAATCCAGCTTCAGGCATTTATTAGCTGTGCAATCCTAAATAAGTCGCATAATTTTTGTTTGCCTCAGTTTTCTCATCTGTAAACTGTGAATAACAAGAGCACCTGCCTCCAGAGGTTGTTATGAGACTCAAGTAAAAGATAGCAACTGTAAAGTATTTAGTACAGTGCCTGGCACATAGTAGGCATTTAATAAAAAACGTGTTTCTTGCTTCTTGGATCCTTAAATGGTTAGAGAATGGGAGGGGGAGGGGAGAGATGGTTTCCCCCTCCCCCTGTCAGTGCCTCTGTTCTCGTCTCCTTGGGTGACCTTATGGGCCAGGGTGGAGTGAAACCAGTGGCTTTCATGGCTGGTGACCTTTCCCGGACACAATGACTTCTATTGAAGGCCCCCTCCTTGGCCGACATGGGCAGCTGGCTGATGGTGGCAGCAGAGGGGTAGGAGGGGGTGGTCTTGCTGCTGGCACCAAAAGGTTCCTCCTCCCAGAACTCCTGGCTGCCTGGGCGACATACACTGACCCATTTTCCTCACTCTACGGGCTACCAATTGCCATGAACTTAAAGATAATCAGAATGGATAGAAAATGCTATGTCAGCCCTACCAAACCAGCGGGCACTCAGGTGGGTGGGAGCTCACCTGACCAGCACCTGCTCCCACCATCACCATCACTGGACCTGCGAAAGTGAGGCTCCACCCTGAGGCCCTCTCAGGACTCAGCCTTCTTGACTTTTCAAGCTGGAAGGATGTGCCCTGGACATCGCAAGTCCAAGTAACACAAAGTGATGAAATTAAAAGAGCACATGGTCAGTTGACATGTCCTTCTGACACTTGTGTTACCATAGAAACATCCCCTTTCTGGCTCACCTTCTTCCTTCATAAAAAGGGAATAATAGCCACACTAACTCTTCATCATCACCTCTTGTAAGCAAAGGTCCTTGTAACTCTGAAGGCACTAGATAAATGGTGGTGGCCATTTTTAATCATTCGCCTATAGTGTTCTGAATCTTGCCTTAGGACTAGAAAGGGATCTCCAGCTAGACAGAAGGATGCAGAAGGAACAGCAAGACAAAAGAGCATATGGCCAACCACTCCTACAACCACCTTGGGAGGCCCAAATTGCTCTCCAGAATGATTGGATCATTTCACAACTCCATCAACAATGTATCAGTGCCCCAGTTTTCCCACATCCCCTCCAACATTTATCATTATCTTTTCCTATCATCTTAACCAATCTGAGAGTACATTTAAACTTTAAAAGAGAAAGTATTGTTATCTTTAGTTTGCCCATAAAGCCCTCCCTTTTCATGCTAAGGAACCATCCATCATAGACCTCAACTGCTTACTTTAGAGTCTAGATGTCTCCTCTAATTGATTGGTGCCTTCCTCCCTGAAACCTCCACTTGAAAAAAATCCCTGCTCCTACCATGCCCATTTTGCACCCTACTGAGTCTGTGACTCCATGGACTATTTCCCCCCTCTTGTCCCCATGTTTCTCCTTCTCTCTCTTCAGCTCCCCTGTAGGAGTTGCCTTCCCGTATTATTCTCAAGGACAGGGACTATGTGTATTTGGAGGCTCAACATTTAGTAAAGTGCTTGGCATATAATTAAATATTTAATAAAGTTTTTAATTATCTATCTATTTATGTAAATACTTATAGATCATCAATACATCTATCTAGGTAGCTATCTACCTACCAACCTACCAATTGATCAATAAGGAAGAAAAATGAAAAGAAGAAAAATTCATTTCATAAAACTGAAACACGACAGACATCATATACGCCATTCTGTACTCATAGCTCCCCACTTCTCCTACCTAACCTTTTAAGCACCCTATGTAGCGATATTTCTCCAGGGCCAGTTGGACGCTTGTACCCTCTCTAGGTCTGAAGCCCAGGCCATCATTTCTGGCTTCTTTCTGGACATGAGTTCATATACTGAGTGCTCCATATCCTGGCCCTATCCAATTCCTCTAGTTATAGGTGCTGTAATGAGGTGCTGTAACGAGGTGCTACCCCAATTTCTCTCTTCTCTCTGCCCCAAATGGGAAAAAGGACTGTCACATGGCACTAGACTAACAGTAAGAGCACCACAGTAGGCTGGGCTTGGAGTCAAATCTTGCTTCAAAGGTTTATTACCTTCGTGGGGACAATAGTAGCAGCTAACTCAGAGGGCAGCTGGCTGGCACAACAGAGAGAGTGCCAGGTCTGAAGTCTGGAAGACCTGAGTTCAAATGCAGCTTCAGACACTTACTAGTTGTATGACCCTGGACAAATCACTTCACCTTGTCTACCTCAATTTCCTCATCTGTAAAACGAGCTGGAGAGAGAAATGGCAAATCACTCTAGAATATCTGCCAGGGAGACCCTAAATGGGCTCATGAAGAGTTGGACAGGACTGAAACGAGATATTTGTAAAGTGTTTTGCCCCCTTCAAGCTCCAAGAAGGGTCAGCTGTTGTAACAGGAACTGACCTGGCCCTGCATTGTGTGGATGACCTTGTAATGATTTGTGAGTAGAAGGGAGCTCTTCTGATCAATGAGGGGGGTTGGGCCAAATTAATGGACTCTAAGTTCCCTCCCAGGTCTAAAGCCCCAACAGGATGCCCAGATGAGGTCACACTCCATGTTGGGGCAAGGCTATTTCTGGGATCCAGGACTCCCAACTTCCAGTCCCAAGAGACTGCCTTGGGGCCTCTAGGTGGGTGCCCTTGCTTTCTCCTGCGCATGCCCTCTGCAGATCCAGTCTGGTGTTGAGGGCGAATATTAGCATCTTCCCCAGTCTGGAGCAGGTGAGCACAGTAAGAACGGAATTTCCCAGAATCCTGGAAGAACCCTGGGGCAAAAGGAAGCCCGGACCCAGACCCCCTGGGGAGCACGGGAAGCAGAGCGGCTCACCGGCGGGTGGGCTCAGTGCCCAACTAGCATAGCTGACATTCCATGCTTCTGACCCGGCAGGGGGCCTTGGGCCAGACAAGGCCAGGGATGCTTCCGGCAGGGCCAGGACCAGGACTTTGAGCCACTAGCCAGGGAAGAGTGGGGGGCAGGGCAGGGCACTGGGTGCCAGGTTCCAGCCCTGGAGTTGGGACATGGGCTGTTTGAGGAAGATAAGATGACCCTGTCACCTCCTGACCTTCTCTTATAACTCACAAATCTAGGAGACAAACATGGGCTAAGAAGGGGAGTGGAAGGGCAAGGGGGAAAGAAGGATGGAATGATCCTTCCCTCCCCACCACTGCCCACCTCTACCTGCTCCTGCATACACAGATGTATATACAGAAAAGACACAGATGTTCACCAGAGTTACCCCCATGCCAGATGTTTGCACCCTTAAGTGCCCCTGCCATAACCCAGTACAATCCAGATGTTCAAGCCATTGTCCTGGATCTCTCTTCCCTCCCTCAGCCAAAGCTGGACCCGCCTTCCCTTTTTCTCCTCCCCCTCTTTTCCAAGTCTTTCCAAATCCAGCTTCTGACCTCATTATTCAATCGGCCTATCTCTTTCCAAGGTCACCAATGATCTCTTTTTGGGGGTTGTTTTTGGTTTGGTTTGGTTTGTTTTTTTTTTTCCCATTTGAAAGTTGTTAATTAAAACAAAATTTTAAGCTACTAAAATTAATGAAATCTTGAACAGATTATTAAAAAAAAAAAACTACAACAAAAACCAGGTACTAGCAGTTCTGAATGACGTCCATAGAATTGATGCAGAAAGGGGCTAGGGTGGGGGAAGGGAGAAGAGCTGTATTCCCAGCGAGACACAGGAACAACACACTTGGGGAAATGTCCTTGTCATAGAATTGAATTTTACTGACAGGTCCAGCCTTCAATCTCTCTCTCTCTCTTTTTTTTTTTTTAATATTTTTTTTTTTCAAATACATACAAAGATAGTTTTCAGCATTCACCTTTGTAAAAGGGCTGGGATGTGGGAGTCTCAGGAAAGATCTCTTAAAAAGATAACTTTGGAATTAGAGTAGGTAATGAGGAAGTCAAATTATGACTCTTTGCAGATGATATGGTGATATACTTAGAGAACCCCAAAGATTCTACTAAAAAGCTATTAGAAATAATCCACATCTTAAGTAAAGTTGCAGGATACAAAATAAATCCATATGTCATCAGCATTTTTATACATCACCAACAAAATCCAACAAAGAGAAATTTAAAATAACTCTCGATAGGATAAAATATTTGGGAATCCATCTGCCAAGGGAGGGTCAGGAACTATATGAGCAAAACTACAAAACATTTTCCATACAAATAAAGTCAGTTCTAAGCAACTGGAAAAATATCAAGTGTTCTTAGATAGGTCGAGTGAATAGAATAAAGATGATAATACTACTTAATCTATTTATTTAGTCTGTACCAATCAAACTCCCAAGAAACTATTTTAATGCCCTAGAAAAAATAACAACAAAATTCATCTAGAAGAACAAAAGGTCAAGAATTTCAAGGGAATTAATGAAAAGAAAAGCAAATGAAGGTGGCCTAGCTGTACCAGATCTAAAATTATATTATAAAGCAGTGGTCATCAAGACAATTTGGTATTGGCTAAGAGAGCAGTTGATCAGTGGAATAGATTAGGTTCACAGGACAAAATCGTCAATGACTATAGCAAACCCAAAGGCCCCAGCTTTTGGGATAATAACTCACTATTTGACAAAAACTGCTGGGAAAATTGGAAACTAGTATGGCAGAAACTAGGCATTGACCCACACCTAACACTATATACCAAGATAAGGTCAAAATGGGTCCATGTTCTAGACATAAAGAATGAGATCATAAATAAATTAGAGGAACATAGGATAGTTTACCTCTCAGACTTGTGGAAGAGGAAGGAATTTGTGACCAAAGAAGAACTAGAGATCATTATTGATCATAAAATAGATAATTCTGATTATATTAAATTAAAAAAAGGTTTTATACAAACAAAAATAATGCAGACAAGATTAGAAGGGAAGCAACAAACTGGAAAAATATTTTTACATCCAAAGGTTCTGATAAAGGCCTCATTTCTAAAATATATAGAGAATTGACTCAAAATGATAAGTTCAAGCCATTCTCCAATTGATAAACTGTCAAAGGACACAAACAGACAATTTTCAGATGAAGAAATTGAAACTATCTGTAGTCATATGAAAAGGTGCTCCAATGTGGCTCTTTTCAACAATGAGAGGATCCAAATCAGTTCCAGAACAGAACCAACTACACCCAGTGAAAAAACACTGGAAAATGAGTGTGGATCACAACATAACATTTCCACTCCTATTATTGTTTGCTTGCATTTTTGTTTTTTCTTCTCAAGTTATTTTTACCTTCTTTCTAAATCCCGATCTTTCTTGTGCAGCAAGATAACTATATAAACATGTATACATATATTGCATTTAACATATATTTTAACATATTTAACATGTATGAGACTACCCGCCATCTAGGGGAGCAGGTGGGGGGAAGGAGGGGGAAAGTTGGAACAGAAGTTTTTGCAAGGGTCAGTGTTGAAAAATTACCCATGCATAGGTTTTGTAAATAAAAAGCTTTAATTAAAAAAATGTATATAACTTTGAGAAGCAGCAGGAGTATCGATTAGTCATTGTTCATCATAATTAATCATTGTTAACTCAAGATAGAGGTGGAAAGGTGCAAGGGTTAGGGCTCTCTGTGCTGGCAGAGCACAAGCAGAGAGAAAGGAATAAGCATTTATACAGTTCCTACTATGTGTCAGGTATTGTACTATTATTATTATTATTAGTTATTAGTTTCATTTTGTTTTTGTTCAGTCACTTCTTGGCAGAGACACTGAAGTGATTTGTTATTTCCTTCTCCAGGTCATTTTGCAGATGATGAAACTGAGGAAAACAGTGTGAAACGACTTGTCCAGCATCACATCACCAGTGAGTATCTCAGGTTAGACTTTGTCAGTGGATGAATCTTCCTGACTTCAGGTCTGGAACCCTACCCACCATGGCACCTAGCTGCTTCAGAGAGGGAAAAAGGGGGATGAAATAGATGTCAGCTGAGAAGGGAGAAATGATCTGCTTGGTGGGAGGTGTGCTCAGTATAGTAAATTGGAGTGTGGGAGTTGAAAAAAAGCTGAGAACTTATGTTATCAGGGCTGGGAGGGAGCTTAGAACAGGGGATGTCAGGGCTGGGAGGGAGCTTAGAACAGGGGATGTCAGAGAGGGGAGGGAACTTAGAACAGGGGATGTCAGAGCCGGGAGGGAGTTAGAACAGGGGATGTCAGAGCTGGGAGGGAGCCTAGAACAGGGGGTGTCAGAGCTGGGAGGAAGCTTAGAATAGGAGATGTCAGGGCTGGGAGGGAGCTTAGAACAGGGGATGTCAGAGAGGGGAGGGAGCTTTGAACAGGGGGTGTCAGAGCTGAGAGGGAGCTTAGAACAGGAGATGTCAGGGCTGAGAGGACTTTTTCTGCCTCAGCCTGAGGATTTAGGAGCAGGTCCATAGGAGAAATTTTTTCTCATGTTAATATTTCCAAATAATTCCATGACAGGAACAGTCTCTAAAGAAAGCATGTTGCTAGTCAAGCTGTCTTCTGGGACTCAATTATGAAGCAAGTAAAAGCTGGCTTCTGAAGCCTGATTCTCTTTCCTTTCACTCTCTCTTCCCCATCATTAACCTTACCCCAGTCCCAGATGATCAGGGCCTTGTGTATAGTCCCAGCACCTACTGTGTGCCATCTATCAACAAGCATATACTAAGTACCTACTGTGTGCTGAGGACTGTGAAAAATTAATGAATCCTGTCTTCAGGGAACTTACAGTCTATTGGAAGAGCCTGAATGTACATAGACACAGAAAAAGAAGGAAGGGCAGACAAATAGAAATAGACATCTGACCTGTGATTTCATTTGGTGCAGGTAAGTCCAGGGGATCAAAAGCCCTCTACGATGCAGATTTCTTTTTCTCTGCATCTTAGAGCAGCAATCACTTTTTAGTGGTAATGGAACCCTTTGGGGGTTTATGACAATGGTCCAAAAGGACTCCCCACAAAAAATTCTTTATTGGGCCTTAAATAGAATATAACTGTAAAAAATATCATGAGTAGTAGATTTAATTATGCTGAGGTTTCACAACATTTTTTTTTTTTTTTTTTTTTTTTTTTTGGTCAAAAGGCATCCTCAGGATGCCCATTAATTGGGGAATGGTGGAACAAACAATGGTCTATGAGGGTAATGGAAAACTATTGTGCAATAAGAAATGATGAATAAGCAGATTTCAGAAAAACCTGGAAAGACTTGTAAGAACTGATAGAAAGTGAAATGAGCAGAACCAGGAAAAACTTCACAATATCAGCAACTTGGGGTGATGACTAACTGTACGTGACTCAGCTCTTCTCAGAAGCACAATGCTACAAAGGACTCATAAAGGAAAATGCTTTCCATGAACAGGTAAAGAGCTGATGGACTCTAAATGGAGGCTGAATCATTTTTCCCCCTTCACTTACTTTATTTTTGTGTGTGTGTGTTTTTTCTTTTGATTTGCTTCTTTTTTCACAACTGTAATTCATATGGAAATATAATATAGTACATGTATAAACTATAGCAAAATGCCTACCATTTCAGAAGAGAGAAGGAGAGGGGGAAAAATTGGAACTAAAAATCTTATAGAAATGAATGCTAAAAAATTTAAAAATCATTTTTTAAATGAATGTTTAAAATTTTCTTGACATGTAATTGGAAGTATAATATTAATTTTTAAAAGGGTTCTAGGGGGAATCGATCTGTAGATTTTTAAAAAAAAATCTATCAATATGTACTATATTAGAATTTAAAATGTCTCAGTATTGTTATAAAAAATTGTTTTGACTTTCCAGACCCTGGAGCCTTTGAAAACTGCTGGACTTAATATATATATATATATTTATATATATATATATTTATATATATATATATCATTATAATATTATAATTATAATATATTATATATATGTGTGTGTGTATGTGTGTATACATATACATATATATATATATATATATATATATATATATATATATATATATATATATATTTAATGCCCATTGCTTTATGAATCATGTTGGGAGAGAAAAATCAGACCAAAAAGGAAAAGCCATGGGAGAGAAAAAAAGAAACAAAAAAAGAAGTGATTATAGCATGTGTTGATTTATATTCGATTTCTATAGTTCTTTTTCTGGATGCAGAACTGCTGGACTTTTGTAGAGTAGAAAGCACAGGGCCTAGGAACGAAGAGGCCTGAGATCTCACTGTGGGCTTGGCCACTGAATTTCTCTATGACCTTGAGCCAACTTTGGGCCTTCTTATTTGCATCTCCTTTCCCCTTCTCCTCCATCCCGCATCACTCTTCCTCCTAGGGAGGAGGCCGGTGGCCCTAGGGAGGGAAAGTGCAGATTTTCAAAGCTGGGTGAGTCTCCAATTAAGGAAAGCCTAAGGAAAGAGAGAAGGAACAAAGGGAGGTAGGTTTGGCTGGGGAACCCAAGAAAGAAAAGGGCCCACCCACACTGGAGAGGGAAAGGAGGAAAGGTCAGGGGTTATCTTGGCACCTGGCTGGGGATGATGAATGCCTGGAAGGAAAATCTGGTTCTAAATTCCACCTCTCTGTCCACCCTAGGAGAGAATGAGCTGTGACTAGGGCATTGTTTATGGGTTTAAAAATAAAGGCTTCTTGGCATGGACCCTGGTCAATGGGTGGGGGGAGACCAAGGGAAAGAAGGGTTTCTCTCCCTTCTCAGGCCCTAAAAAGGAGAAAGTGCCTAATTAGGACCATGGATCTGAAGCTCTGAAGAAAATATAAAGGGCATCTCATCCAATGGCTTCATTTTTACAGATGGAGAAACTGAGGCCCAAAATTTGGAACTAACTTATTCAAAGGATAGATAAAGCTGGTTTTTTTTTTTAATTTTAAAAACATTTTTATTTATTTTCTTCTGATTATACATGTATATTAACTTTTAAAATTATAATTTCTTTATGAATCATGTTGGGAGAGAAAAGTCAAAATAAAAGGGAAAAAACCAAGAGAGAAAAAAAAAAAAAAAAAACAGAAAAAAGAAGTGAATGTAGTGTGGATTTACATTCAATCTCCATAGATTCTGGATGTAGGTGGAATTTGCTGTCCTAAATTTATTGGGATTGCCTTCCATTACTGAATCACTGAGGATCTAGTCTTTCACAGTTGATCATCGCACATTGTTGCTGTTACTGCATACAATGTATTCCTGATTCTGCTTATTTCCCTCAACATCAGTTCGTGTAAATCTTTCCAGGTCTTTTAAAAATCAGCTTGTTCCTCATTTTTTATAGAACAGGAATATTCCATTATTTTCATCTCCACACCTTATTTAGCCACTTCCCAACTGATGGGCACCCACTCAATTTTCAGTTCTTGTCACCACAAAAAAAAAAAAAAAAAAAAGCTGCTACAAACATTGCACACGTGGGTCCTTTTTCCTCTTTGGGATGCAGACCCAGTAATGGCACTGCTGGGTCAAAGGATATACACACTTTTATAGTTCTTTGGGCATAGTTCCAGATTGCTCTCCAGAATGGTGGGATCAGTTCACAACTCCACCAAGATAAAATTGTTTATGAAACATTTATGATGCTAAGAGTTGGGGACTGCAAGGTTCAGGAATACAGAAAAGACAGCCCTACCTCAAGTAGTTTATATTTTAATAGAGGAAGATTAACAAATGCTGAAACCAGTTCAAACCAGCTCCTTAAAACCCATAATTGAATTTTTCATTGCATGCATTTATTTACCCCCCCAGAAATTGGCTTGATTCTTCATTTTATTGATTGTCTAGACTAAAGAAAGTGTGAATCATGCAGATTACATTTAAAAGGGTGTCCTGCATACATTTTCTAACCCTGAGGAGATATTTGAGTTGTTAATCCTTTATTTGCATCACCACCCCGAGACAACTCAGAAAAAAGATCGAAAGGGTGTGGAAAAGGTCACAAATAACTGGAGGGTCAAAGTGTGCTTCCTAGAAGAAGTGCCATCTCTGCTCAGTTTTAAAGGATGGGTGGGAACCCCACAGGTGAAGGGGGGAGAATCTCAGGCATAAGGAACAGCCTGAGCAAAGACCTGGAGACAGGACATAACAGGACTCACTCAAGAGGCAGGGATCATTGTAGCTAGTGAGAGGAGACTATAAGAGAAGGCAGAAAAAGTAGGATGGTGGGATTTGGGGAGGGCCTTCAAGGCCAGACAAAAGAGAGTCAATAAATATTTACCATGCACCAGGAGTAGAGATTAGCACAGTAGTAGGTGCTTAATAACTGTTTCTTGATTGATGTAAGAGCTGGAAAATACAGAAGAAGGACTAATAATAATAATAATAATAATAATAATAATAATAATAATATCCCTTCAAGAAACTTCCATTTTAGTGGGGGAGATTCCATGGAAGTAATTGTATGGATATATATGTATGGATGTGTAGATATGAATGTATATTATGTGCATGTTTGAATGTGAAAGAATATATGTATATCCATGTATAGATATAGATATAAATGTAGATATAGACACAGGTAGAAAGATGTATGTAATCTAGAGGGAGGGCATTGGAGGAGGAATGAAGATGTAGGAAAGGCTTCTTATCAAAGATGGGATTGAAAATGAACCTTGCGAGGGCAGTGGGTAGAGCACCAGCCCTGAAGTCAAGAGGACCCGAGTTCAAATCTGGTCTCAGACACTTAACACTTCCTGGCTGTGTGACCCTGGGCAAGTCATTTAACCCCAACTGCCAAAACAAAACAAAAAGAACCTCGAAGATATCGGGTAGCCCAGAGGCAACGGTGAGGGGACAGGGCTCTCCTCTCATGGGGGACAGCCACCAAAAGGGCTCACTTAGGAGATGGAGCTTCTCAGGGGGAAGGAATGGCAAATAGGTTGGTATACTCGGACTACAGAGTAAATGAAATAAATGGTAAGAAGACTAAAAAAGTAGGAAGGGGGGAGGTAGGAAGGGTTTTGAACACCAAACAGAGGATTTGATATTTAGTCTGGATCATAGGGAGCCACTGGAGTTTCTTGAGCAGGATAGTGATGTAGGCAGTCACACCTGTGCAATGGGAATATTGATGTAGAATAAATGATTAAAAAAATAGGAAGGGGGAAAGTTGGGAAAGGTTTTGAACACCAATTTATATTTGATCTGGATAACAGGGAGTAAACTGGGAATATTAATGTGATATAAATGATAAGACTAACAAAGTAGGAAGGGGGAGGTTGGGAAGGGTTTTGAACACCAAACTGGATTTTATATTTGGTCTGGATAACGGGGAGCCACTGGAGTTTCTGGAGCAGGGTAGTGATGTAGGCAGTCCCACCTGTGCATTTTGGGAATAGTGATGTGGCAGCTCAATGGAGGGTGGGTCCAGAGGAGAGAGATCTGAAGGTTGGAAGGCCAGGAGGAGGGGACTGCAATAGTCCTGTGGGAGGTGGCCGGAAGCAAAGTTTCTTAGACTCCCTAATTACCAAGGATCATTTTTATTGTAATGAGACCACTTAGCGGTCCAGGTGAGTTGACCATCCAAGGTCACCTAGCCTGTGTTAAAGTTGAGATTCAAAGATAAAGAAGAAGCAAGCTCCAGCCTTGACTCTGGGCCATCTGGAGCAAGTTCCAGCATGTTTCCTAAATGAGTGACTGGCCTGCTTGAGCTCTCAGGGTCCCTGCCTGCTCTAGCTTTGGGGCTCAGTACCTTCAGTTCAAGCCCTTTCTGGGGCTCCTCCGGCCCCTCCATGACTGGGGGACAGCTCAGTGGAGAGCTCTGTGAAAAGCCCCAGAGTGCCCCTCTCCCTTCCTCCTGGCCAAGCTGGGACCCTGCTTCCCGCCCAGCTGTACCCTGGTCCGTGGCACCGTGCCACCGGCCTCCCCCATTGCAGGCAGGGATCCGGTGTTTGCCCCTCAGCCCCCAGGGCCTCTGCTAAAGCTGGCACAGGAAGACGACATTCCATTGAGAGCACCCCCCAACACCCACAGCCACCCTTGCCAACCCTGGATTCTTGGCAGGGCGGGAGAGGGGGCCACCTCTGCCAGATCCATGGGAGACGGGCTGGGGGGGGCTGGGGAAGGGGCTGGCACAGAGCCAGGGCTGGGCTCCACCTGTTCCTGGGATGGAGGAGGAAACAGGCAGAAGGTGGAGACCAACTGAACTCCTCTTCCCTCCCCCAATACACACAAGTGTCTGGATGCTCCCATCAAGGACAAAAAAGGAAGGCCCTGGGAGCCAGACTCAGGTGGAAGGCTCCTTGTGTGTCCCTGATCTGGAAAAGTTAATAAGCACTTACTGGACTGGATCGAAGCCGTGTGGGCTCCAAGGGAGCAAACTGACCGGATTCAGGGGCCCAGCCCCCACCGGGATAAGGAATCTCTCTGACACTGGGCTGGGGGACTTGGAGATTCAAGTCACTTCCCATCAGGGTGGGGGAAATGTAGGCAGTGAAGTAGCTGATACCCAAGGGCCAAAAGAGTTGCCCAACTGTGACATTCCTTGTTCTAAAGCGTCTCCCCAGCTCTGACATCCCCTGTTCTAAGTTCCCTCCCAGTTCTGATAGTGTTCTAAGGTTCTATGCTTCTACACCCTTCACCAGTTTCCCCAGTGTAGACACATCCCCCAGGGCCAGGCTTTAGGGTGGATTCTGGGGGTAAAGACCTATTTAGAACGGGCAGGGTTTCACTGAGCCCACACTGGACACATATCCCTTTTTCCCTCTCACCCACAGTCCTTCAGGGGAGCTGGCTGGAGTAGGAAGAGGAAGCCACAGGAAAGAAAGGGAGGAAGCAGGTTCTAGCCCAGGGAGGAATGAGGTCAGTGAGAACTGGTGGGGAGAGAGGGCGAAGAAGCCATCGACCCCTGACTCTATCCCCCAGCCTCCCCTTGGAAAAAAGAACAGAACCGGTGGCCCAGGAGTCTGGAAAGCCCCTGGCCTCCCGGTGGGGGTGGGGTAGTTCCGGGGTGACCTCATCCTCCCGGCTCCGGTCGGCAGGACTGGACGGACAGGAAACCCAGAACACATCAGATGCTCTATATTTAGTCTTTTTGATTCAGCTCTGAGACAGACTATATTCCTGACCTCCTCATTGTTTGAGACAGGCCAGGGGCCGGGCAGGCCCCCGAATGGCTCGGTCCTGATTGATGCCATACTGTCTGGGCATGCTGGAGGCTGCAGGGAAGGGGAGCCTCCCTCTCAGCTCAGGCTGGAGCCTGTAGGGGCCAGAGGAGTGAGGGGGGAGGCTCTCCCCCAGCCTCAATTCCAAAGGAGGGACCAAAGCTAGGGTCACTGGAGAAGAGAGGAGCCAGGATGAACTGGGGGATGCAAGAAGGAGGACCCAACTGTCAATCAAATGGAGTCCTTAGCACATAGTAGGCACAGCACATAGTAGGCACTTGTTCAGAAGTTGGCTGTGTGTGTGGAGAAGGTTAACGAACAGACTCCTTTTTGGACTCTGAAGGCACAGAATTCAAATCTCACTTCTACTCCTTTCTAGTCATGTGGCTTTAGGCAAGTGGCAGGACCTCTCAGCCTCAGTTTCTGGCTCTGTAAAATGATCCATGACTAAATGGCTATTCTAAATAGAGCATCTTTTGAATCCATGACTAAATGGCTATTCTAAATAGAGCATCTTTTGACTGGCATCTACAGCCCCCTGGATTTGTCTGGGACCTCCTCATGTGCCAGGTGCTGGGAGCTCCCAGTCCACTCGACTTTTTAATATTTCCTGACATCTCAAAGCTGAAAGACCCCATCTTCATCCCCCCAGACCTCCCTTCTACAATGTCCCTGAAGGGAGGTCATCCAGCTTTTATTTAAAGATCTGAGACCGTTGGATGGTACGATGGTTAGAACACCAGGCTTAGAATCAGGAAGAGCTGAATTCAAATTCTGCCTTTGTTCTCTTATTAGCTGGGAGATCCTAGGCAAGTTATTTAATCCTGTTTACCTCAGTTTCCTCATCTGTCAAATGAACTAGAAAAGGGAATGGCCAACCCCTCCAGTATCTCTACCAAAAATAAGCCCCAAGCCCAAATGGGCCCACAAAGAGTGGGACTTAACTGAAAAATGACTCAGCAACAAAACCATTGATTCTCTGAAGATCCTCACAGAGACCTTGGGAGAGTCAGTCCCTTTACCCCTGCAGACCCTGGGATCCGGGAGTCCAGTGAAAAACTCCTCAAATGCTCAGAGGATGCCGGTTGGACTCTCCTCCAGAGACTCTTGGGGCCCTCTCCTTCTAATAGTTCAGGCCCTTTTGGGGGCCTCTCTCAGGGACTTCCCAGACCCTCAGTCCTTTTCTCCTTCTTGAGCTATGGCCACCGTGTGATTTCTGCAATGCTCGGGTGAGGGCAGGGGGCACAGGGCTCCCGGTGTAGAGTGGGGGCAGCAAGCTGGGGAGGAGGGGATCTGAACTGCCATTGAAGAACCACGGGTAGCCTGAGGAGAGCTGGCTCTTGGCCGCAAGGGTCTGCCTGCACAGGCTCAGCACCCATCACCATGGCAACTCAGGGTCCAACCCAGAGATGCTTCAGGTGTGGGAGAAACACACACACTCCCAGGCTGGGGGTCTCAGGCTGCCAAAGGAGCCAAGGTTGGGGACAGGGGAAGATGGAACCCAGCCTGTGGGTCTGTGGTCTGTGGTTGCAGACCCACAGTCCGTTCTAGATGTTACCCACTTGCCTGGCAGTCATGTGCCTCAGTTTCCCTATCTGTAAAGTGAAGGAGTTGGACTGGATGACCTCTAAGGTATTTTCCACATCTACTGTTATGATATTATGATTACATCATCTAGCTATTCTCTCCCTTTTGTTGGCCCGGAGGCCAGCCCTGAACCTTCCTGGGATCCAAGCCCTGGAGCGTGAAGGACTTTTAGAGATCAACAGATAATGATAATAATAGCTCCTGTTTCTGGCTTTACCTCCTTTTGATCCTCCAGACACCCCCAGGAAGTAAGGATGATTATCTCCATTTTACAGATGAGAGTCACACAGAAATTTAATTCAATTCAGCAAACATATAGTTAGCACCTACTGTATACCCATGACTTCAGTGCTAGGAGAAACACAATTCCAGTAAATGGATTCCTGATCTCTCTTTCCTGCCAGTCAAATGCCCTTTTACCTGCATGAAGATGCCTCTCACTAGACTGCTTCATTTTAATCCGGGTCATGCCCAACCATGCTGCAGCAACCCCACCTGCCTGTGGCTGTCCCAGAAGCCAGGTGGGAGCCCCTCCCTCCCTCAGTCCCCTGCACACCTGCCCCTCTGACTAACCTCCCTCAGCTGAAAGACTGAGCTCTGTGGGTCCTGGGGCTGCCTACTCTCTCTCTCTCTCTCTCTCTCTCTCTCTCTCTCTCTCTCTCTCTCTCTCTCTCTCTCTCTCTCTCTCTCTCTCTCTCTCTCTCTCTCTCTCTCACACACACACACACACACACACACACACACACACACACCCCTCAAATTTTTTTTTTTAATCAGGGTTAAGTGACTTGCCCAGGGTCATATAGTTAGGAAGCGTTAAGTGTCTGAGGTCAAATTTGAACTCAGGTCCTGCTCTATCCACTGCACCACCTAGCTACCCATACACCATATATATATTTATAATATTATCCCTTGTATTCATTTTTCCAAATTATCCCCTCCCTCCCTCTACTCCTTCCCCTAGATGACAGGCAATCCCATACATTTTACATGTGTTACAATATAACCTAGATACAATATATGTGTGTAAATACCATTTTCTTGTTGCACGTTAAGTATTAGATTCCGAAGGTATAAGTAACCTGGGCAGACAGACAGTAGTGCTAACAATTTACATTCACTTCCCAGTGTTCCTTCTCTGGGTGTAGTTGTTTCTGTCCATCATTGATCAACTGGAAGTGAGTTGGATCTTCTTTATGTTGAAGATTTCCACTTCCATCAGAATACATCCTCATACAGCATTGAAGTGTATAATGATCTTCTGGTTCTATTCATTTCACTCAGCATCAGTTGATGTAAGTCTCTCCAAGCCTCTCTGTATTCCTCCTGCTGGTCATTTCTTACAGAACAATAATATTCCATAACCTTCATATACCATAATTTACCCAACCATTCTCCAATGGATGGACATCCATTCATCTTCCAGTTTCTAGCCACAAACATTTTGGCACATACAGGTCCCTTTCCCCTCTTTAGTATTTCCTTGGGATATAAGCCCAGTAGCAGAACTGCTGGATCAAAGGGTATGCACAGTTTGATAACTTTTTGGGCATAGTTCCAAATTGCTCTCCAGAATGGCTTACACCATATGTTTTTAAAAATGTGTGAATATCTACATATATATATATATATATATATATATATATATATATATATATATGCACACACACATACAGTGCATACACAAACATATATACATACAAGACATTTCAAAAGTATATGTGTGTATATCTATATACATGCACATTATTTTTCTTGTATATATACATATATATACAATAAATATACATACATATACAATATATATGTATATATACCTATAAAACCTTTCAAAACCATGTGCATTTATAGCTACATACATAATATTTTATATGTATACATACACATAAAGTTTACACATAAACATGTATACATGCATATGAAACATATGGTGTGGTCATACACATATGTTGTATGTATATGTAGGTGTATGATGTATACATAAGTAGACATATAAATGACATTTTAAAACTATGTGTTTATATCTACATGCATAAACACATTTTATATGTGTATAAGATGTATACAAACATATACATAAGAAACATTATAAAAATTTACATGTGTATATCTACATAGATATTCACACGGTTTTTGTGTATATAAACACACATCACACAGAAACAAAAATACAGATAACATTAAAACTCCACACATGTCTATCTGCATGCGTGTCTGTATTCTATATGTGTGTATATGTATGGTAGGCATGTACACATGTATGCATGTGAGCGTTATGTATGTGTCTACATGCATATTCACACCATTTATGTGTATATACACATACACATGTGCAGAAGCAAATATATACATACATGTAAAACATTTTAAACTGTGCTTTAATATAACTACATACATCATCACATATTTATTCACATATCAATTTTATGTGTATGCCCGTACCCATAAATGCCCATAATACATATGCACATATAAAACATGTTAAAACTCTGTGTGTGTGTGAGTGAATGTGTCTGTGTGAGTGTGTAAGAGTGTGTGTGTGTGAATGTGAGTATGTGTGAGTGTGTGAGTGTGTGAGTGTGTGTGAGTGTGTAAGAGTGTGTGTGTGTGAGTGTGTGTGAGTGTGAGTGTGTGTGAGAGTGTGTGAGTGTGTAAGTGTGTGTGTGTGTGTGTGTGTGTGTGTGCACGTGTGTGTGTGTGGAGGAGTGCTGGTGCCCATCCCTGTTATTTCCCCAATGTGGGGTGCTCCTCGTGGATGAATATTAGCAGACTCAGAGCATTACACAGGTGCTGGTAAAAAGACCTACAACAATAGTGATTCACCCTGCTGATCGCCACACTTCTAGGGTTAACAAAGCAAGGATTCTCACCCCTCTTTGCAGATAAGGAAACTGAGGCGGAGGGAAGTTAAGGGGGCGTCCATCTCTCTGCCCTCTTGCCCGCCCGCACCTGCCTGCCTCCGGAGAGCCCCTTCCCCCGCCGGCCCACGGGGGGGGGGGGGGGGGGGGCTCTCCGGCTCGGGCTCAGGCTAACTGGGCTGGCCTCCCTCCCCGGCCACCCAGCCCTTACGGGAGCTGCTCCCGAGTCTGGCTTTCTTGATTCCATGACTCCGTGAGTCATGTTATCATGTTCTCAGCAGCTGAGTAATCACCTGAGTTATTTATACCCCTGGCCCAGCAGGCTTCCTTCCCTCCCTCCTTCCCTCCTCCCAGGCCAGGCGAGGGAGAGGGGATCTGAAAGGCTGCTGAAGAGGCAGCTGAACCCCCCTCCCCCTCGCTCCCCTCCCCCATCGCCGGGGAGAACCTCAAAATAACCCACGAAAAATCCCAAAACAGGATGGGCCGTGATGTATGTCTTCGATAGCTCGCTGTCATTACCATTCAGGGGGAATTCCTTCCCCTTCCCGAGCTATTCACCAGTCTGGAAAAATAAAGAAGGGAAAAGCTGACATTTTTTTCCTTCCATCAAAACAGGAAAGAGACCCAGGGGAGGTGGGGGATGGATGGGCGGGGGGAGACGGAGGCAGCTCCAGCCGCGGCTCCCGAGAGCCCCCGGGCCGGGCTCCCCGGCAGGGCCCGTCAGCCGGAGAGGCTGCCCGGGGAGGGGGAGGGGACGCCGGCAGCAGTCCCCCGCAGGTGGGAGCGCGGGGGCGAGGATGCTCGGGGGCACCGGGCACGCGCCGCCCGGCCCCCGGGGCGGCTGCAGATGTGCCGGGGCCGCCGTTCGGGAGGGCGCCCCCGGGCCCCGCTTTGCTCCCCGTCAAACCCACCCGCCGAGGACCCCCGGCTCCCGGACTGTGCGCGCTCACATCCTCCCCCGCGGCCTGCCCACCATCCCACCCCGCTGCCAGCCAATGCCCCCGGCGACCGCGAACACGCCCCACGCCCTGACCCGCACAGCCTGCGAACGCGCACCCTTGCGCACACGGGTGCAAAACACGGCCCCTACACAATAGAGTGCATGCGCTTACACACACACACACCTGGGAATAACCTCGGTGTTATCCGCATTTATGCACATAACAACCCTTCCTTGCACACACACACACACACACCTGTGTGTATAACCTCTCTATTCATCCACATTTATGCACACACACCCCTGCACGTGCTTACACACACACACACACACACACACACACCTGTGTGTATAACCTCTGTATTATCCACATTTATGCACACACACCCCTGTACGTGCTTACACACACACACACACACACACACACACCTGTGTGTATAACCTCCGTATTATCCACATTTATGCACACACACCCCTGCACGTGCTTACACACACACACACACACACACACACATGTATAACCTCTGTATTATCCACATTTATGCACACACACCCCTGCACGTGCTTACACACACACACACACACACACACATGTATAACCTCTGTATTATCCACATTTATGCACACACACCCCTGCACGTGCTTACACACACACACACACACACACACACATGTATAACCTCTGTATTATCCACATTTATGCACACACACCCCTGCACGTGCTTACACACACACACACACACACACACACATGTATAACCTCTGTATTATCCACATTTATGCACACACACCCCTGCACGTGCTTACACACACACACATACACACACACACACACACACCTGTGTGTATAACCTCCGTATTATCCACATTTATGCACACACACCCCTGCACGTGCTTACACACACACACACACACACACACACACACATGTATAACCTCCGTATTATCCACATTTATGCACACACACCCCTGCACGTGCTTACACACACACACACACACACATGTATAACCTCCGTATTATCCACATTTATGCACACACACCCCTGCACGTGCTTACACACACACACACACACACACACACACACACACACACCTGTGTGTATAACCTCTGTATTATCCACATTTATGCACACACACCCCTGCACGTGCTTACACACACACACACACACACACACACACACACACACACCTGTGTGTATAACCTCTGTATTATCCACATTTATGCACACACACCCCTGTACGTGCTTACACACACACACACACACATGTATAACCTCTGTATTATCCACATTTATGCACACACACCCCTGCACGTGCTTACACACACACACATACACACACACACACACACACCTGTGTGTATAACCTCCGTATTATCCACATTTATGCACACACACCCCTGTACGTGCTTACACACACACACACACACACACACACACCTGTGTGTATAACCTCTGTATTATCCACATTTATGCACACACACCCCTGCACGTGCTTACACACACACACACACACACACACACACACACATGTATAACCTCTGTATTATCCACATTTATGCACACACACCCCTGCACGTGCTTACACACACACACACACACACACACACACACATGTATAACCTCTGTATTATCCACATTTATGCACACACACCCCTGCACGTGCTTACACACACACACACACACACACACACACATGTATAACCTCTGTATTATCCACATTTATGCACACACACCCCTGCACGTGCTTACACACACACACATACACACACACACACACACACCTGTGTGTATAACCTCCGTATTATCCACATTTATGCACACACACCCCTGCACGTGCTTACACACACACACACACACACACACACATGTATAACCTCCGTATTATCCACATTTATGCACACACACCCCTGCACGTGCTTACACACACACACACACACACATGTATAACCTCCGTATTATCCACATTTATGCACACACACCCCTGCACGTGCTTACACACACACACACACACACACACACACACACACACACACACACACCTGTGTGTATAACCTCTGTATTATCCACATTTATGCACACACACCCCTGCACGTGCTTACACACACACACACACACACACACACACACACACACACCTGTGTGTATAACCTCTGTATTATCCACATTTATGCACACACACCCCTGTACGTGCTTACACACACACACACACATGTATAACCTCCGTATTATCCACATTTATGCACACACACCCCTGCACGTGCTTACACACACACACACACACACACACATGTATAACCTCTGTATTATCCACATTTATGCACACACACCCCTGCACGTGCTTACACACACACACACACACACACACACACTTGTGTGTATAACCTCCGTATTATCCACATTTATGCACACACACCCCTGCACGTGCTTACACACACACACATACACACACACACACACACCTGTGTGTATAACCTCCGTATTATCCACATTTATGCACACACACCCCTGCACGTGCTTACACACACACACACACACACACACACACACTTGTGTGTATAACCTCCGTATTATCCACATTTATGCACACACACCCCTGCACGTGCTTACACACACACACATACACACACACACACACACACCTGTGTGTATAACCTCTCTATTCATCCACATTTATGCACACACACCCCTGCACGTGCTTACACACACACACACACACACACACACATGTATAACCTCTGTATTATCCACATTTATGCACACACACCCCTGCACGTGCTTACACACACACACATACACACACACACACACACACCTGTGTGTATAACCTCCGTATTATCCACATTTATGCACACACACCCCTGCACGTGCTTACACACACACACACACACACACACACACACACATGTATAACCTCCGTATTATCCACATTTATGCACACACACCCCTGCACGTGCTTACACACACACACACACACACACATGTATAACCTCCGTATTATCCACATTTATGCACACACACCCCTGCACGTGCTTACACACACACACACACACACACACACATGTATAACCTCTGTATTATCCACATTTATGCACACACACCCCTGCACGTGCTTACACACACACACACACACACACACACACACCTGTGTGTATAACCTCTGTATTATCCACATTTATGCACACACACCCCTGTACGTGCTTACACACACACACACACACATGTATAACCTCTCTATTCATCCACATTTATGCACACACACCCCTGCACGTGCTTACACACACACACACACACACACACACACACACCTGTGTGTATAACCTCTGTATTATCCACATTTATGCACACACACCCCTGCACGTGCTTACACACACACACACACACACACACACCTGTGTGTATAACCTCTGTATTATCCACATTTATGCACACACACCCCTGCACGTGCTTACACACACACACACACACACACACACACACACCTGTGTGTATAACCTCTGTATTATCCACATTTATGCACACACACCCCTGTACGTGCTTACACACACCCACACACACACACACTTGTGTGTATAACCTCCGTATTATCCACATTTATGCACACACACCCCTGCACGTGCTTACACACACACACACACACACACACACACACCTGTGTGTATAACCTCCGTATTATCCACATTTATGCACACACATCCCTGCACGTGCTTACACACACCCACACACACACACACTTGTGTGTATAACCTCCGTATTATCCACATTTATGCACACACACCCCTGCACGTGCTTACACACACACACACACACACACACACACACCTGTGTGTATAACCTCCGTATTATCCACATTTATGCACACACATCCCTGCACGTGCTTACACACACACACACACACACACACACCTGTGTGTATAACCTCTGTATTATCCACATTTATGCACACACACCCCTGCACGTGCTTACACACACACACACACACACACACACACCTGTGTGTATAACCTCTGTATTATCCACATTTATGCACACACACCCCTGCACGTGCTTACACACACACACACACACACACACACACACACCTGTGTGTATAACCTCTGTATTATCCACATTTATGCACACACACCCCTGTACGTGCTTACACACACCCACACACACACACACTTGTGTGTATAACCTCCGTATTATCCACATTTATGCACACACACCCCTGCACGTGCTTACACACACACACACACACACACACACACACACACCTGTGTGTATAACCTCCGTATTATCCACATTTATGCACACACACCCCTGCACGTGCTTACACACACACACACACACACACACACACACACCTGTGTGTATAACCTCCGTATTATCCACATTTATGCACACACATCCCTGCACGTGCTTACACACACACACACACACACACACACTTGTGTGTATAACCTCCGTATTATCCACATTTATGCACACACACCCCTGCACGTGCTTACACACACACACACACACACACACACACACACCTGTGTGTATAACCTCCGTATTATCCACATTTATGCACACACACCCCTGCACGTGCTTACACACACACACACACACACCTGTGTGTATAACCTCCGTATTATCCACATTTATGCACACACACCCCTGCACGTGCTTACACACACACACATACACACACACACACACACACCTGTGTGTATAACCTCCGTATTATCCACATTTATGCACACACACCCCTGCACGTGCTTACACACACACACACACACACACACACACATGTATAACCTCCGTATTATCCACATTTATGCACACACACCCCTGCACGTGCTTACACACACACACACACACACATGTATAACCTCCGTATTATCCACATTTATGCACACACACCCCTGCACGTGCTTACACACACACACACACACACATGTATAACCTCTGTATTATCCACATTTATGCACACACACCCCTGCACGTGCTTACACACACACACACACACACACACACACACACCTGTGTGTATAACCTCTGTATTATCCACATTTATGCACACACACCCCTGTACGTGCTTACACACACACACACACACATGTATAACCTCTCTATTCATCCACATTTATGCACACACACCCCTGCACGTGCTTACACACACACACACACACACACACACACACACACACACACCTGTGTGTATAACCTCTGTATTATCCACATTTATGCACACACACCCCTGCACGTGCTTACACACACACACACACACACACACACACCTGTGTGTATAACCTCTGTATTATCCACATTTATGCACACACACCCCTGCACGTGCTTACACACACACACACACACACACACACACCTGTGTGTATAACCTCTGTATTATCCACATTTATGCACACACACCCCTGTACGTGCTTACACACACACACACACACACACACACCTGTGTGTATAACCTCCGTATTATCCACATTTATGCACACACACCCCTGCACGTGCTTACACACACACACACACACACACACACACACATGTATAACCTCTGTATTATCCACATTTATGCACACACACCCCTGCACGTGCTTACACACACACACACACACACACACACATGTATAACCTCTGTATTATCCACATTTATGCACACACACCCCTGCACGTGCTTACACACACACACACACACACACACACACATGTATAACCTCTGTATTATCCACATTTATGCACACACACCCCTGCACGTGCTTACACACACACACACACACACACACATGTATAACCTCTGTATTATCCACATTTATGCACACACACCCCTGCACGTGCTTACACACACACACATACACACACACACACACACCTGTGTGTATAACCTCCGTATTATCCACATTTATGCACACACACCCCTGCACGTGCTTACACACACACACACACACACACACACACATGTATAACCTCCGTATTATCCACATTTATGCACACACACCCCTGCACGTGCTTACACACACACACACACACACACACACATGTATAACCTCCGTATTATCCACATTTATGCACACACACCCCTGCACGTGCTTACACACACACACACACACACACACACACCTGTGTGTATAACCTCTGTATTATCCACATTTATGCACACACACCCCTGCACGTGCTTACACACACACACACACACACACACACACACACACACACCTGTGTGTATAACCTCTGTATTATCCACATTTATGCACACACACCCCTGTACGTGCTTACACACACACACACACACACATGTATAACCTCCGTATTATCCACATTTATGCACACACACCCCTGCACGTGCTTACACACACACACACACACACACATGTATAACCTCTGTATTATCCACATTTATGCACACACACCCCTGCACGTGCTTACACACACACACACACACACACACACTTGTGTGTATAACCTCCGTATTATCCACATTTATGCACACACACCCCTGCACGTGCTTACACACACACACATACACACACACACACACACACCTGTGTGTATAACCTCCGTATTATCCACATTTATGCACACACACCCCTGCACGTGCTTACACACACACACACACACACACACACTTGTGTGTATAACCTCCGTATTATCCACATTTATGCACACACACCCCTGCACGTGCTTACACACACACACATACACACACACACACACACACACACCTGTGTGTATAACCTCTCTATTCATCCACATTTATGCACACACACCCCTGCACGTGCTTACACACACACACACACACACACACACATGTATAACCTCTGTATTATCCACATTTATGCACACACACCCCTGCACGTGCTTACACACACACACATACACACACACACACACACACCTGTGTGTATAACCTCCGTATTATCCACATTTATGCACACACACCCCTGCACGTGCTTACACACACACACACACACACACACACACACATGTATAACCTCCGTATTATCCACATTTATGCACACACACCCCTGCACGTGCTTACACACACACACACACACACACATGTATAACCTCCGTATTATCCACATTTATGCACACACACCCCTGCACGTGCTTACACACACACACACACACACACATGTATAACCTCTGTATTATCCACATTTATGCACACACACCCCTGCACGTGCTTACACACACACACACACACACACACACACACACACCTGTGTGTATAACCTCTGTATTATCCACATTTATGCACACACACCCCTGTACGTGCTTACACACACACACACACACATGTATAACCTCTCTATTCATCCACATTTATGCACACACACCCCTGCACGTGCTTACACACACACACACACACACACACACACACACACCTGTGTGTATAACCTCTGTATTATCCACATTTATGCACACACACCCCTGCACGTGCTTACACACACACACACACACACACACACACACCTGTGTGTATAACCTCTGTATTATCCACATTTATGCACACACACCCCTGCACGTGCTTACACACACACACACACACACACACACACACACACCTGTGTGTATAACCTCTGTATTATCCACATTTATGCACACACACCCCTGTACGTGCTTACACACACACACACACACACACACTTGTGTGTATAACCTCCGTATTATCCACATTTATGCACACACACCCCTGCACGTGCTTACACACACACACACACACACACACACACACACCTGTGTGTATAACCTCCGTATTATCCACATTTATGCACACACATCCCTGCACGTGCTTACACACACCCACACACACACACACTTGTGTGTATAACCTCCGTATTATCCACATTTATGCACACACACCCCTGCACGTGCTTACACACACACACACACACACACACACACACCTGTGTGTATAACCTCCGTATTATCCACATTTATGCACACACATCCCTGCACGTGCTTACACACACACACACACACACACACCTGTGTGTATAACCTCTGTATTATCCACATTTATGCACACACACCCCTGCACGTGCTTACACACACACACACACACACACACACACCTGTGTGTATAACCTCTGTATTATCCACATTTATGCACACACACCCCTGCACGTGCTTACACACACACACACACACACACACACACACCTGTGTGTATAACCTCTGTATTATCCACATTTATGCACACACACCCCTGTACGTGCTTACACACACCCACACACACACACACTTGTGTGTATAACCTCCGTATTATCCACATTTATGCACACACACCCCTGCACGTGCTTACACACACACACACACACACACACACCTGTGTGTATAACCTCCGTATTATCCACATTTATGCACACACACCCCTGCACGTGCTTACACACACACACACACACACACACACACACCTGTGTGTATAACCTCCGTATTATCCACATTTATGCACACACATCCCTGCACGTGCTTACACACACACACACACACACTTGTGTGTATAACCTCCGTATTATCCACATTTATGCACACACACCCCTGCACGTGCTTACACACACACACACACACACACACACACACCTGTGTGTATAACCTCTGTATTATTCACATTTATGCACACACACCCCTGTACGTGCTTACACACACACACACACACACACACACACACACCTGTGTGTATAACCTCCGTATTATCCACATTTATGCACACACACCCCTGCACGTGCTTACACACACACACACACACACACACACACACTTGTGTGTATAACCTCCGTATTATCCACATTTATGCACACACACCCCTGCACGTGCTTACACACACACACACACACCTGTGTGTATAACCTCCGTATTATCCACATTTATGCACACACACCCCTGCACGTGCTTACACACACACACACACACACACACACACACACACACATGTATAACCTCCGTATTATCCACATTTATGCACACACACCCCTGCACGTGCTTACACACACACACACACACACACACACACACACACACACGTATAACCTCCGTATTATCCACATTTATGCACACACACCCCTGCACGTGCTTACACACACACACACACACACACACACACACATGTATAACATCCGTATTATCCACATTTATGCACACACACCCCTGCACGTGCTTACACACACACACACACACATGTATAACCTCCGTATTATCCACATTTATGCACACACACCCCTGCACGTGCTTACACACACACACATACACAGTTGGGTATGGGACACACTCGGTCCTGCACAAATCCACACTCTTATCCACATGATATGCATCCCCTCACACACACAGGGTTCTATAACCATCCCCTTACACAACATCCACTTATACACACACAGGCCAGCTCACACTATCCTACTACATAGCACCCCACTCATGCCCTCCCTCCACATCCACACTCACTCACAAAACTACCACATGCTTAACTTCCATATAGTATGTACAACTCATTTGCTGTCCCCTCCCCCCAACAGACACACACTCCCCACCCTTGCCCAGGGGCAGCTCCGGATTACCCCTGAGATAACCCTTTCCCTATCCCTATTTTTAAAAGAAATATTTATTCTTCAGGACTTTGTTTTTCTAGAAAAAAAAAAAGAGATCTCAAATCAGATCTTCAGGAAACAATGCAGCTAGATCTAGGGCTCAGGCCCTTCCCTCCATCTCCCTGGCAGGCAAACTCGGGTGACCCTTTGTCTTTATTCCCATTCACAAAAGAGAAAAGCCTGGCTCAGTCCTTGCTTGGGCCCAGTCGGAGGCCTCGGGCCCCATCTCCCTCTGCCCCAGAAGCAGCTGCCCCTCTTCCCCCCCCACGGCCTCCCTTCCCCAGGTGCCAAGGCCGGAGTGCCCAGGAGCACAAATCTCATGGTCCAGACTATTACTGGGCTGGCACTTAGTCATCCGGGTTATTCATTACCACCTCTGTTTATTCGGCTCTTTGATCTGGTCTGCCTCGGTGTTTGGATAGCCGAACCTGGGCCCTTTTCTGCCTGGCTGCTTGTCTTGGCCAGGGAGCCCCCTGGGAGCCGCCCAGAGGCCGGCCTTCCTAAGAGGGCCCAGGAGAGCTGAGCAGGCTGAGCTGGCTGACTGGGCGACCCCAAGCAAGACCCTCACCCCTCTCTGCACGCCAGCTTCCTAGCCTGTAAAATTAAGCTCCACAGGGTCCCACTGGGGAAAGGGCGCTGGGTGTGAAACCAAGAGGATCCAGGGAGATTGAGCTCGGCTTCTTGCTTCCTTGATCCTGAGCATGTCCCTTCCCTTCCGAGCCAGTTTCTTCCTCTGTAAAAAAAGGGGCTTGGATCAGATGCTTCCTGAGACCCCTTGTGACTCAAAGGATGAGTAAGGGGCCAAAAACCAGCTACGAGTTTGTGAGTTGGAAAGGACCCCAGAGGCCGGGTCCTGTCTGTATGGGAACAGCACAGGGACATGGCTGGGCTGAGCAGGGGGCACAAGAATACAGGACTAAATTTTCAGCGTGAATAGTTGCCCATTACCCTTCCAACACAGCAAATACTACAAATTAGGGCTCAAAGTATTCTTTGGGGGAAAATGATGGAGGTGATATTGCCAATGCAAATTAAACTTCAAAGGGTGTTGAGCCAGTGGTTACACATTTACCACTGCTAGCAAAAAAAAAAAAAAAAAAAAAAAAAAAAAAGGAAAATGAGCTGCCCATCAATTGGGGAATGGCTGAACAAGTCATGATATAAGAATTAAATTAATGGAATATTACTGTTCCTTTTTTTTTTTTTTTTTTTTTTTTCTGAGGCTGGGGTTAAGTGACTTGCCCAGGGTCACACAGCTAGGAAGTGTTAAATGTCTGAGGGAAGATTTGAACTCGGGTCCTCCTGAATTAAGGGCCGGTGCTCTATCTACTGTACTACCTAGCTGCCCTGTGTTCTATTAAAAAATGATGAACAGGCTGATAATAGAAAGGTCTGGAAAGGTTTCCATGAACTGATGCTGAAGAAAACAAGAGGAACAGTAACAGCAAGATTGTGCGATGATTCAACTATGAAAGACTTGGTTCTTCTCAGTGGCTCAATGATCCAAGGCAATCCCAATAGACTTTGGACAAAAAATGCCATCTGCAACCAGAAAAATAACTATGGAGATTGAATGTAAATCAACACATGCTAGGTTCCCTTTTTTTTTCCTTCTATGATTTTTCCCTTTTGCTCTGTTTTTTCTCTCCCAACATGATTCAGAAAGCAACGTGTATTTAAAATAAATGAATTTTAAAAAAAAGATTAAAAACAAAAACCAAACATTACTACTGGGCTTCTGTATATGACTAGCCAATGACTACCTTAATAGGCATCCTAATTCTACTCTGCAGAAAAGTTAGCTGGAGGCCACAGATTCAGGATAATCACAGGCCAGGTGAGTCAGAGGACTCTGGATGGGTGGAGAGAAAAGAGCCGGGGTCTAGGAGAGAGAAGGGCTGGGAAACAGCTGTAGCAAAGATAGGAAGGAGGGACTAGTCATTGGGACACTGGACTGCGAGCAAAGAAGACCTGGGAAGATCCTGCCTCTGATAGTAAGCATCTGGATTTTCCCATCGGAAAATGAAGATTATAGCTTTAGAGCTGGAAAAAACACCCAATCAAATTTTCTTAATTTTGAAATTTTAATGTATTTTTCAATTCTTTTTTTTTTTTTTTTTTAGTCTATTTTCTCTAATTGAAAAGAAAAAACCCCAAACTGTCCTAACAAATATGCATAGTCAAATAAATCAAATTCCCTCTCCTCCTCTGTGCTGGTAAAAGTTTACTATCCAGTTTGAAGTGGGGGAGGGGACACACTTTTAATATGTCTAATTAATATTTTTCTCAGCACTTTCTCCAATCAATAAAACAACAAAGCCCAGATTCGTAGCTTGTCCATTTCCAAAGTGTAAATGTTCACACCAAACAGAACAACCACTATTCAGTCTGACTCCCAATCACCCAGAGTTCTGTCCCCTGAATCCATTTCAGGAACTGTGGTCATGTTTCATCCTAGCTGATCACTGCATTGATCTGTTCTCAAGACTTTCAAAACTGTTTACCCTTACAGTGTTGCTGTTGTATAAATTGTCTCCTCAACCCCTTCATTTTATATATTAGACAACTGAGGTCAAGAAGAGGGGAAATGACTTACTCAAGATAATACAGCAAGTTATTTTAAGTCTTAGAGAAGAAGAGAGGGAAAGGAAAAAGAAAGATGGAGACTACTTGCTCTGCCTCTTCTGTGTCTCTAATTTCCTGCCCCTCTTCTTCTCACCAAGGAATTTATGATTTTCCCCCTCAATAGTACTTTATTTTTCCTATTACATATAAAAATAGTTTTCAGCATTCATTTTTGTATTTGAGGTTCCAAAATTTTTTCTCCCTTCCTCCCTTACCTTCCCCTTCCCCAAGTAATCTGATAGAGATTCTATGTGAGAAATCATTTTAAACATATTTCCATATTAGTCATATTGTGAAAGAAAAATCAGAACAAACAGGAAAAATCATGAGAAAGAAAAAGAAAAAGAAAAAGTGAAAATAGTATGCTGCAATCAGCAGTCTCCATAGTTGTCTCCCTAAATTCAGATGACATTTTCCATCCAAAGCATATTGGAACCCCTGGGCATAGTTCCAGATTGTTCTCCAGAATGGTTGGATCATTTCACAACTCCACCAACAATGCATCAGCATCCCAGCTTTCCCATATCCCCTCCAACATTTATCATTATCTTTTCCTGTCACCTTAGCCAATTGACTACCGATCATTTCTTAGAGAATAATATTCCATTACATTTATATACTATAGTTATAGTATATAACTTATTCAGCCATTCTACAATTGATGGGCTTCTATTAAATTTTCAATTCCTTACCACCACAAAAACAACTGCTACAAACATTTTTTGCATACATGAGTCCTTTCCCCTCTTTTATGATCTCTTTGGTATACAGACCTAGTAGTAATATTGCTGAATCAAAGGGTATGCAGAGTTTGATTGCTCTTTGGGCACAGTTCCAAATTGCTCTTCAGAATGATTGGATTAGTTCACAACTCCATCAACCATTCATTAGCATCTCAATTTTCTCACATCTTCTCCAACAATTTTCATTTTCCTTTTTTTTGTCATATTAGCCAATCTGATAGGTATAAGGTGGTACCTCACAGTTGCTTTCATTTCCATTTCCCTAATCAATGATGATTTAGAACATTTTTTTATATGACTATGGATAGCTTTGATTTCTTCATCTAAAAACTTCCTGTTCATCTCCTTTGCCTATTTATCACTTTAATGTCTTCATTTTACAATTGAGGAAAACAAGATTCAGAGAAATCACAAGACTTGTCTATGACACCCAGGTGGGATTTGATAATATATGTTCTGGATCTAAAGGCAATTTTTTTGCTCATTATGCCATGCGATCTCTCAGGTGCCTTCTTCTTTCAAGTCCCATGGTCCTATAACCCTGCTGAATAGGGGCTGGCCATTTTTGACACTAAGCAAAGAAGGAGATGCCAATCATTTCTCTTTGTTAATACCTCAAGTCCAGCTCAGAAAGTCATGAGGTCAGAGATTTAGAGCTTGAAAAGGACCTTAGAGACCATAGAATCCAACCCCCTTCTGTTTTACAGATGAAGAAACTGAGGCAGAAAGAGGAAATGGCTTGTCTATTGTCACACTGGTACTCCATGAGTGAGGCAGAATTTTCATCCAGGTCTTCCTAACAGAGAAGGCATCTTTCCTATTCTCATTAAACCCCTCTTCTCTCCCCTTGCCAGTCCCAAACACACCCTCCAAAAAATTGTTACTGTTGTCTGACCTCATCGGACCTTAGCTGGAATCTTGTGTCAACCCTGGCTTTCTCGTTTTAGGACATTAAAAAACACTAGAAGACAAACCGGGATGGTGACAGGCCTTGGTCACCACACATGTCACATAAGAATTGGCAGAAAGAAACAGGCAGTATTTTTCAGTCTGCTGGCCACTTCTGAAAGGATAGGGACAACTCTGCAGCCACTCCGAGACATTCACTGAACAGAGCCATTTTGTAATAAGAGGCAAATGAGGAATCCATTTCAAACCAGAGGCAGGTCACGGGTCAGGACCTTTCTGCCTTCATCAGCCTGGCCATTGGCAAAGTGGCAATGGGGATCCCAGTTCTGACCACCCTGTGATTCTGTCCCTCTCAGGGTCAAGTACACTGCCATGCCTGCCGCCTCCAATCCAGTCCAAACATCCTTTTCCTTGTCTGGTGTGTCCAGTAGCTAAAAATTCTGTCCCAGTCAGTCCCAGTAAAATAAATACTAGCACTTCCCCCCAACATCATCCGCCAGAAAACAGACCAAAGTTGCCCCCCCCCTCCACACACATCAAGATCAAATATTGCCGCTTCAGTTTGGCAAACTGAAAAAAAAAGGGGGGGGGATTAATCTATCCTTTTTCCTGTTTCCCGTAGTTGATCCCTTTACTCGCCTAATTTTGGATTTCGGCCGCAAATCATCCTCTGCTTTCCCCAGATCTAAGGTACCTTGGAGCAGCTGAGCTGTGGGTAGGCCGGAGCCATGACAATATCCCTTGAATATAGTTTTCCCACATCCCCTCCAACATTTATCATTATCTTTTCCTGTCATCTTAGCCAATCTGCTAGGGATATCAAGCTATCCCCATAACAATATCCTTGTCCAAGGCAGAAGCTACAGGCTGTGGACACATCCCCTTAAGTAACCCTCTCCACTTCTAAGCCTTTGTACACAGTCGCCTCCCCTGGAATGCACTCAGTTCTCATTTCCACCTCTTAGAGTTCCTAGTTAATCCTTGAAAGGTAAACTCAAATGTCACTTCCTACAGGAAGCCTTTCTTGATCTCTACCAATGTCCTTGACAAATTACTATAAGTTTATCTTGCACTTACAGAGGTATACTTGTCTCCCCAGATAGAATCAGATTACTGTTGTCTGACCTCATCGGACCTCAGCTGGAATCTTGTGTCAACCCTGGCTTTCTCGTTTTAGGAAGGACATTAAAAAACACTAGAGGAGAAACCGGGATGGTGATGGGCCTTGGTCCCCACACATGTCACGTAAGAATTGGCAGAAAGAAACAGGCAGTATTTTCATCCTCTACCCAGAGAGGGATGTGAGAAGCTGTCTTGAAGTATCAGAATAGACCTCTTCGTGGAAAAGGGATTAATTACAGTTTTTTCTGGTCTTAGAGGGCAAAACTGGAGGTAGAAAGAAGTCAATTTAGATTTGATGTCACAGCAAGCTTTCTAACCATTAGAGACACCCCAAAGTGATCTGGCCTGCCTCCGGAGGCTGAGGTCTCTAAACCGAGCTGGAGGACCATTTGTCAGACATGTTAGAGCAGGACTTCTTTCATGTACAGGGTAGGATTAGGAGGATGCTGTGGTCTTATTTAATGTCAAATCCTGTGATTTCTCTATGATCCTCAAAGGCAGGGAATTGTCATTTTGTCTGTGACCTGACACAGTGGGCACTTGTTTGATTCAGAATACAGAGGCAAAAATGTCTCCAGAGAGATTACATTCTGCAATATATTCAAACATGGGTGACTCGAAGATGGGGGGAGAAGGTTCTGATAACTTAGAGAATCAGCAAAAATTTACTGTGGGAGCTAAGGAATAAGCTTCTCCTGGGAAGGAAAGGAGCTCGGGAGGCTGAGGTATAAAGGGACAGGGAGTCAGGGACACCATCTGCTTGCCCCAAGTCACCCAGGTCATGCCAATCTTCCCATTGCTCCACCATGCCCCTGTTTCTAAGCTTGTCCAAGACTGGCACCCTGGGAGAGTTCTGAGTCACATGAGTCCAGCCCACGCCCAGCTCCTCCTTGGCACTTAGCTCCCACCTCAGGGCTCAGAGCTTTTGTAAATGTTTTCTGTCTGCACCTAAGTGCCTACCATAAAATTCAATCCCTTGGGAGCCTCGGGGCTGACCAAAGCCCTGCACTTAGCTGCAGGGGGGAGCCACTTCGGCCACACCTCTGACAGCTAGGTGAGGGGAAAGTGGGGAGAGGAGACTGACTAAACCATGCTTTCCCTGGATGGAAGGTAGCTTCTCCGGGTCAAGAGCCTGCTTTCCAAGGGAACAGTTGTATCATCCTCCTCCTCCAACATCTTGTAAGGTTCAGCCCTCACATCCATTTAGCCCAGAATCTAGAGTAGCTTTGGGATCTGGAGTGGGAAGTGTAAGCATTATTTACACCTCTCCCTTCCTCCCTTCCACTCATCTCCACCCCCATTTTACTGAAGAAACTACTGGAGCAAAGATAAGGAAGTTCATTCATTCCCAAAGCATTTATTAAGCATCTACTGAATGCTAGACATAAAGATGCAAAAACCAAAGTCAAACAGGCCCCTGCCCCTAAGCAACTTTGGGTTCTATTGGAAGGAGAAAACAACTGGATCACAGATGAGTGAATATAAATGATAAATAATAAATAAAATCAATCAATGAGCTTTTATTAAGCCCTTACTCTGGGCCAAGCACAAGGACATACAAAGACAAAGGGGCCCTCAGGGAACTTTTTTTTTTTTAATTAATTTTATAATTACAATTTTTTTTGACAGTATATATGCATGAGTAATATTTTTATAACATTATCCCTTATATTCATTTTTCCAGATTTTCCCCTCCCTCCCCTAGATGACAGGCAATCTCATACATTTTACATGTGTTACAGTATAACCTAGATACAATATATGTGTGTAAATCCCATTTTCTTGTTGCACTTGTTATTCTTGTAAATAACCTGGGTAGATAGACAGTAGTGCAAACAGTTTACATTCACTTCCCAGTGTTCCTTCTCTGGGTGTAGTTGTCTCTGTCCATCATTGATCAGCTGGAAGTGAGTTGGGTCTTCTTTATGTTGAAGATATCCTCGGGAACTTACTTTTTATCGGAGAGAAACAATATGGAAGGACATTAAGTAATATGAGGAAATCACTCAACTGGGACAGGCCCAAAAAGGTTACTGGTAGGAAGAAGGGGACTGGAAGCAGCCACAATGAAGTAGAATTAAGCCTACTAAAACTTTCCATTCTAGAAGGGTGAAAGGCACAGAGATGGTAGATGGTAGGATTTTAACTCAAGATCTTGAATCCAGGACTCCTCCCCCACCCCAGGCCCCCACTACAACTAGGCTATGATTGTAAATGGGAGAAGATGTTTCAGGTGGTTTTGAATCTTGGATCTGTCTCCTACTCTGTGTGTGTGTGTGTGTGTGTGTGTGTGTGTGTGTGTGTGTGTGTGTGTGTGTGTGTGAGAGAGAGAGAGAGAGAGAGAGAGAGAGAGAGAGAGAGAGAGAGAGAGAGACCTCAGGCAACTTCCTTCCCCTTTGCAGGCCTGTTTTCTTATCTATAAAATGGTTTGACTTACATAATCTCTGAGATCCATCCAATATCTAAACCTTATGATATGGTTGTCGGTTCCCCTCTTTGTGACTCAGTTTACTCATCTGTCAAATAAGGGTCCTGGATTCAATGGCCTTTAAGCTTCCAGCTATGAATCCTGAACCCTATGACTAACCAAGAGCAGAAAGGATTCTTGGCAGAGAAGGTGAAAACTGGTGACTAGTTTGGCAATTAGGTCATTAGTTTGGGGCCAATCCAGGTTCAATACATTGGAACTCGAATGATGATGTTAGAGTGACAGAATCGAATGTTCTGTCAAAATCTGAGATTTCGAGCTGAAAGAGACCTCAGAGGTCATTTGGCCAAATCCCCGTATGATGCAGATGGGGAAACTGAGGTCAGAGAGAATAATTGACTTATGAACCCCAAACTGGAGCTAGCAAGAGACTTCAGAAGTCACCATTGAGACCATTTGTCCAAAAAGCATCAAGAGACTGGATCGACTGTGACAAATCACCACTCTCCCCAGTCACCACCTTTTCTTCCTTCTTCAAGCCACTAACATTCTACAGGGTTCACCAAGAGTGGGATCAAAATTCCACTAGGATTCCCCACTCCTCCCCAGCCCAATTATACCCTTTAGAAAGGAGAGGACAGAGAAAGAGGGATGAGAAGTCAAAGACCTGCAGAGGGCCTGCCAGTCTCTGTCCCTGGGGGCCAGACCTCCTCCATGAATTCAGAAGAAATTTGGGAAGCTGGTTAAGCTAAAGAGCATGGAAGATCTGGGCAGCTCGGAAGGGCTTTGGAGTGGATCCAGAGGGGAGCTTGTCAGCAATTCACCTGAGTGTGTGTCAACATCAAATACAAGACAGCCCCCCAGCTGGAGGCAAGACATGGTGCCCTCATGTCCCGAGGGAGAACTGGTTGGAAACCCTGTGGCTTCAGAAGAGATGGCAGAGACCACAGGAATGAGGCAGAAGGTTAGGGTCATTGTGAGAAGGGCGAATGTGGCTGGTGTGGGTACGTGGGTGGGCATAACTGTGGCAAAGTGGTTACAGAAACCCAAATTGATGTCACACAAGTTCACTCTTTCATACACAATCTTTTTTCTTGTTCACTCTCATATACAATCTTTTTTCTTGTTCACTTTCGTACACTTTTTTCCCTTGTTCACTCTTTTATACACAATTTTTTTCTTGTTTACTCTTTCATATGCAATTTTTTCCTTTTTCATTTTTTCATACATAATCTTTTTTCTTGTTCACTTTTTCATACACAATCTTTTTTCTTGTTCACTCTTTCATACACAATTTTTTTCTTGTTCACTCTTTCATACACAATTTTTTTCTTGTTCACTTTCATACACAATTTTTTTCTTGTTCACTGTCATACACAATCTTTTTCTTGTTCACTTTCATACACAATCTTTTTTCTTGTTCAATTTTTAAAATTTTTTTATTAATTTTTATAATTATAACATTTTCTTTGACAGTACATATGCATAGGTAATTTTTTTTTTTTACAACATTATCCCTTGTACTCACTTCTGTTCCGAGTTTTTCCCCTCCTTCCCTCCACCCCCTCCCCTAGATGGCAGGCATTCCCATACATATTAAATATCTTATAGTATATCCTAGTCTTGTTCACTTTTTCATACACAATTTTTTTTCTTGTTCACTCTTTCATACACAATTTTTTTCTTGTTCACTCTTTCATACACAATCTTTTTTCTTGTTTATTCTTTCATACACAATTTTTTTCTTGTTCACTTTCATACACAATCTTTTTTCTTGCTCTGCTCTTCATACCGGAATGTCTGTGTTTGCTATTATGTTCACCATACAAAATCAAAGCAAGAAAAAAAAATGTTAAAAGGAGGAAGTGAGCAGGGCATTTGATTGGCTGTTCTGGGGAAGGGGGGGGCAGAGAACCAAGGCCGGCTCCTTGGATAAAAGAGAGGCATGTTTGGATTACCTACCACATAGGGTGCTTGATGACTAAAATAATATTATGCCCAAGAGGAACCTGTGGGTTTCCTCTGAGTCCAAGGTCTTGCTCATCAAGTAGCTGTTTTTTGGTTTGTGGAAGGGCCTGTTTTGCCCAACTGTGCATATATTATAATGCCTCAGAGTATCTCTCCTTTGGTGGAAGATGTAAATAATACACCATAACTCCCATTTTATAGATGAGAAACTGAGGTCTCCAGAAGGGTCCAAGAAGGGACCTGGCCAAGGCCATTCAGGTTCACTCTTTTTGTGGTTGGGAGAGGAGTGAGCCAAGCAAAAACAGCCTGTCCTGTGGCTCCTGAGGCAGGGGAAGAAGCGGAGAATCTGAGCGAGGGTCTACATTCTCCCCATCCCACCCTCGCTCAGTTTTAGAAGCAGGTGTTGCTGGGGGCAAAGGCTCTTCTTCAGCTTCTCTAGACCACTGGGACCCCAGGGTCCTCTTCCTCCTCAAGCACGAGAGCCTGTCCACTGCTCCCTCCCCCACCTGCTTCCAGACTCTCCTCCCATCTTCCTTTCCTCTTCCCTCCCCCCATCCTCTCTTCCTCCCTCCTTGCTTCCCATCTTCTTTCCCTCCCTCCCATCCTCCCTCCTTCCCACCCCCTTCCCAGTCCCTGCCTGCCTCCTCCTTGCCTTCTCCGTGCTGACTTCGGGCCAGCAGAGGAAGGCTGTCTCCACCCACCTCTCGCACACTCTGCCGTCTCCTTTAAAAGCCGGAGCAGCTGAAAGGGTGGCAACTTCTCCTCCCGCCAGCCTGGGCTCTCGGCCCCGCCAAGCTCCCGGGCCCAGCCCAGCCCAGCCCAGCCCAGCTCCGGCCAGCTCGCCTCTCCCGGCTCCCTGCGGGGGGGATCCCCTTCACGCCAGCAGCCGCGGTCTCCCGAAAAGCTGCAGGACCACGTTGATTTGCCATTCTAAAAGATTTTTTTTTTTTTTCCTGGCAAAATAAAAAAATACAAAACCCAGCCCGACTCGCAGGGGCGAAGCTTAGCCGGGGGGCCGCCGCAGCCCAGCCCAGCTCGGCGCTCGCCGGAGCCTCCTGGACGAAGAGCAGCGCGCGGACGTCGGGTCCACCTGTGTCCGCCCGAGGGGCGCCCGGGCAGAGGCACGGCGAGGCGAGCCTCGGGACCCCCCACCCCCACCCGGCGCCCGGCCCGGCGGCCCCTCCAACCCCTCCCCGGGCTGCAAACCGGGGCTTTTCTCCCGGCTCCAAGTGCCGCCCCAGCCCAGCCCGAAGGCGCAGGGGGGTGCAGAGGAAAGGAACTGGCCACCCAACTTTGGAAAAGTTTCCGGGGGGCTCCGGCTCGCTGATTTCCCCCTTCTTCGACCACAGATTCTGTGAGATTTTTTTTCACGGCCCCCACCCCAAATCCTGCGATTACTCTAAGCCTGGGGGAGAGGGGATTCGCCCTCTCTCGCCCGTCTCGGGGAGCGCCGACAGGCGTGCCCTTTTTTTCCCGGGAGGGGTCCGGAGCCCCTTGCCCCGCGGCCTACCCCAACCAGCCCCCTACTCTCTCCCCACCCACACCCGGGGGACGGTGGATGCGCGCTCCGGCTCGGGATCCGCCCGGGTAGCGCCCCCAGGCCGCCCCGAGCGCCGGCGCCAGCGGCTGCAGAAGGACGGGGCCAGAGCGGCCCCGGGCTCGCCAGGAGCCGGGCGGGGGGCGACGGCGCCCCGGGGGGCCATGCGGCTGAGTGGTGCCGGGGGCGGCGGCGGCACCAGCGGAAAGAGCCCGAGCGCCTGAGCCGGTGCGAATCGAGGCGAAGCGGGCCGAGCGCCAGCAGCACGCACACCCTGGCCTGGAAGCAGGCACGGAGGCGCCCTCCGCCCCTGTGTCCGGAGCCCCGCGGGGCCGGCGGCGTCGGGATGAATTGCTGGGCGCTGCTCTTATCTCTCTGCTACCTGCCTCTGGTCAGCACCGAGGTGAGTGGCCACGGCCCGAAAGGGCGTCTTGATTTTTCTTTATTTCCAGCCCTTACCCCCACCCTTCGCCCCCTCCTTTCCCGGAGCCGGAGAACTTCCCACCCTTACGGTGCCCCTGGCAAACAGGGCAAGGATTCGGGCCACCGGGGGAGCCGGCCAGACTGGGGGTGGGGTGGCAGCCCGCTAGAGAGGTGCCGGTTTGCGGAGGGTTAATATCGGCTCCGAAGTTGGGGCGGTCAGCCGAGTTGCATCTCGCCTCTCCCCCCCTTCCTCGCGGCGCCCCCTCCACCCCCACCCACCCCCAGCAACAACAGGTCAGAAAAAAATAAACAAGTCCTTTTTCGAGCTGGGGGGAGGGGGATCGAAGGCTCCGTCCTTCCGATTACCCTAAAGCCTTCCAGCAGGCGGGGAGGGGGATATTTTGACTGCAGCTGTCTCCGTTATGTACCCTACCTGCACCCTTGGGGGGGGGCGTGGGGTTTAGGAGGGCCACTGTCCGGTTCGGTACGACTCGGGAGCCCAGCAGAGGCGGGCGCCCGCCGGGCTGTGGGAACGGGAGCGGGGCGCAGTCCAAGCCCCGCCCCGGGAAGGTAGGTGGGGAGGAGGTGCGGTTGGAGCGGTGGCGCTCGGAGCCGCGACTTGTCCTCCCCGCAAGCACCGAGGCCCGGCTCGGGGGAGGCGGGAGATGGCGAGATCGCGAAGGCTGGCGAGCCGGGGTAAGGGGGAGGGGGCCAGCGGCGGGGGGAGGAGGGCTGCGGTGGGGGGAGGGGGCGCGGCTAGCCGAGAGCCCCCCCGCCCCAGACATCCCCCCTCTCCTCGGGCGGAGGCGGGCGTGCGTGCGTCGGAGGCCCGGCTCGTACCTGCGCCTCGCGCCCCCGCCAGCCCGCCGGGTCAGGGCCCGGGTGGGGAGCGCGCGCCGGCGGCTGCCAATGTTTAGCCGCAGGGGAGGCGGGCCTCAGAAACGTCGGCGGAGAAAACAAATCAGGTCGGATCACTTTTTTTTTCCGCTTCACGCAGTAGTGAGTTGGCCGTTGTGTCGGGAATCCAGGTGGGAAAGGGGCGGGGCGGCGCGAGGTACCCAGGAGGGGAGCGGGCGAGGCCGGCACTGCCGGCTCCCGGGCCTCCGGCTCCCGCAGAAGCCCGCGCTGGTGCAGCGCGCTCCTGCGGCACGGGGGAGGGGGCGGCGGGCTGGAGAGGGGGGCGCGGGCCGCGGGGGCGGGGCGGGGAGGCCGGGCCGCGGGGGCGGGAAGGGAAGGCCGGGCCTCCCGCAGCCCACCTCGTTCGGACCGTAGTAGCCGCCGCCTCGGGCTCCTTTTGTTCTCCCAGTTCCTAGCAGAGCCCCACCCTGGGGCAGCACCGGGGCCGGGGGTGGGGGGCGGGGCGGGAGCACGAGGTTCCCCCTTTTTCCCACCCCCCATCCCCCAACCCGGCCCGACCCGAAGCTAGCCGTCGGAAGGGGCCAGCTGCCGCTGCCACCGGTGCCAAGGCGCCCTGGGGACCGGCGCCCCAGACACACTCACTCACCCACGCATACCAAGCACGCACGCTCCTGGGCCTGGCAACGCGAGCAGATGGGCACGCACGCACGCCGCCGTGCCCCCAGCCCCGCACCCCCCGCCGCTGCCGTGCCGCGTGCCCTAGATCCGCGCGGCCCAGTAGCGGCGGAAGGCCCCACCTTTTCCACCCCGCAGTCTCGGGCGGGGGCGGGGGGGCTGCGGCTGCGTGGGCGGCAGCGCCAGCCCTGAGACCCACCAACAGGTGGGTCCCGTCCGGGGCGACCTGGCCCGGAGGGGCGTGTGGGCGCTCGCGCCCGCACCCTGCGCTTCCAGCTCTCCATCACTCCATCACCGGGACGGGGAGGGGCTTTCTGCTTCTCTCCATCTTCCTCCTCCTCATCCCCCAACCCCACCCGGTCTCCGCCTCGGAAAACTTGAGCCCTAGCTTCGGCAGTTTGGGGACCCCGAGACTCCCATTCCCGGCCCTGTGACCAGGTCTCCTCTCTCTCACTTAGAGGCATAATGGCGGAGGCAGATGAACTCAGTCAGGAGGGATGTTGATGTTGAATTGATGGTTCCTAACTGTAATTGTGGAAGTAATTATTACTGTAAGAAGATGAGAAAGAAGTCTCTAGAAATATCTTGGGGTCAGGAACCCTCCCACTCAGCCGGGGGGGGGGGGGCGACATTGTAGGAGTCAGTCAGGGCCTGAGTTCACTTCTCTAACCTCAGTTTCCTTACCTGTCAAATGAGGGATCTGGACCAAATGGCCTCTAAAGGCTGATTCAGGTGCTAACATGCTGCCTTTTATCCCAGGCTGCCAGAGCAGCCTGAGTGGAATGGGGCCAGATCTGCTAGATCCAAGGCAGCCAGCCCTCTAAGAAGCTACTCTCCCCTGCTCCGGGGTCCTGGGGCCATATTGCTGCCCCCTCTGAGCAGTGTGACCTTAGATGTATCACTGCCTACCTGCCCCGCCCCTCCTTGGCCACTTCCCTAAAATAAGGGATGTCCCCAATGGTCTCAGAGTGCTGACTTTCTGTGATTTGTCTGGTGTAGTTTCCTTCCCTAGAAGGAGCACGAGCAGAGATGGCTTCCTATGAGCCTGCTGCCTGGCATCGCTGGCTGCCTTTGCTCCTGCTTCTGCTTTTTATTTTTAAAATGAGCTCATCTCCGTCTGAGTGGGGAAGTCTGGAGGGCAGCACCATAATCTCATAGGGCCTTTTACAGTTTCTGCACCTTTTTCTAGTGAAGCTATTTAACCCTGGGATATGCTGTCCCTGCCTATCCCAGTATGGCTCCGCCACTCTAGTGGTACTCTAGGCTTGCCTTACTCATGGCAGCATCGTAGCAACTCCAGATGGAGAAAGTGAGACCCAGGATTGCACCGTGCACACCAGTGGTGAGCCATGAGCTTGGGATTGAATAAAAAAGCCCATCAAGAGTTATAAAAGGAAAAAAAAAAGTTATAAAAAGGAGTGTCATCTTTTTCCATAAGATGCTTTCAGAACCATCCTGGGGCCAGTCTGGGGGGAAACAGGTAGGAGAAACAGGGGAAGGAAGTTGTGTGTGTGTGTGTGTGTGTGTGTATATGTGTGTGTGTGTGTGTGTGTCCATCAGCTGACGCCAGCTTTGGAGAATGACTACAGCCCTCATGTGACTTGCTATTAGCACCCTTTTGGGTCACAAACTCAGAGCTGCTAGGAACCTCACAGGCCCACCCACAGCCCAGAAGCAGGCCTCCTACCACATCCTTTAGCAGAAGCTTGAGGCTCTCCAGGCAGGAGGATGCCTTTAGCTCTGGAGGCATCCCAATCTTCCAGTAGATGGCTCAGATTTCTGGCAAGATTTTCCTGACTTGCCTCCAGAGCATCCCCCAATCACCCTTGGCCTCTTCTAGGCCTAGCAGAACAAAGCTAATCTCTTTCTCATATGGCCAATCATCAGATACTTGAGGTCAGCCTCCAAATGTTCCTTATTCAGACAAAATAGCCTTCATCCTTCCAACAGATTCTGATAGATCACATTCATCATCCTCCCCTTCTTGTCCCCCATCCCCCAAATCAGTACCCAGAACTGATCACAATATTCCAGGTACAGCTGTCTGGGTCCAAGGGTTTGGGGACCGTGGATGGGATATTTCTGTTTGTGAAGCTTAAACTTGCATTGATTAGTCTTTCCTTGAATTTCTTGATTGTCAGGCAGTGACATGGAGAACTGGGGAGGTCTTTGGGGCATCTAGTCCCCATGGCTTATGTTTTTCTTTTTTTTTTTTTTTGCTGAGGCAATTAGAGTTAAGTGACTTGCCCAGGGTCACACAGCCAGGAAGTGTTAAGTGTCTGATCCAGATTTGAACTCAGATCCTCCTGATTTCAGGACAGTTGCTCTATCCACTGTATTACCGGGTTATGTTTGTCTTGACAGGGCTGCCCTGAGATGGAAAAAGGGGAACATCACCCTATCTCTGGTTAGAATTGGTTCCCTAGAACTTTGCAGAGAAGAGAGCATGAACCTTCCCCTAGCATACAGAAAGGGAGGAATACAGATTAAACCCCTTTTAAACAGGGGAGAGAGAGAGGAAGCAAGTGAAGTTTAACTGTCTCTTTGGAGAGTTTGATACATTGAACTTCCCAGCAGAAAGAGGGCTATGCTGTAACTCCAGTGGGTGAGGGAGGTGATTGAACTGAGAATCCACCAGCTCAGAGAATGGAGGCAGCGGGTGAATTGCTCATGGTTGGGTATAGCCTCTTTCTACCCTGAAGGAAGAAACATTTGTATCTTCTTTCTTTTTAAATGTTTTATTGTTAACTTTTAAAAGCAATTACCTCCCAGTGACTAGACCTGGCCCTCACTTGATCATGGAAGCCTCCCTTGTACTGAAATGCAAACAACTGATCCACTCAACCACGAATGGCAGTGTATATCCCATTCTGCAGCTGTAGTCCACCACCTCTCCTAAGCCAAGTGGAAGTATGTTTTTTCTTCAGTCCTCCTCCCGGTACCTGGTAGGGCATAAAAAATGGCTTTATAAGATCTGATGAGCCTTGAAAAAGTGGGCAGAGGATGAAGTGACCAGGCTTTGGAGAGGCAGTAACAGGGAGACAAGAGCTGGGAGTCTGGAAAGGGAGTAAGAAGATTAGGAAGGGACAGCCCAGTCCTAGGGATCTTAGGTAGAAATACCTGAGAATACTAAGATGGTAGAGCTGGTTTCCACCTTGGAGAATATCTTCTCCTTTCATAGGTGAGGTGGGGAAAGGCTCAGAAAGTGAAAGGTGTTTTACTGTGCTAACCCCCTACCCCACCCCACCCCAGAGTGAATAGGGGCAGTCCGGAGTCTTAAACAATTAATTACCCCTAGCTGCTGTCTGAGACTATATGGAATCTAAGCCTGGGAAGGAAGGAAAGTTGCCTTTGGAGCTTTCATCAAGCACTTATTAAGCACCTTCTGTGTGCCTGCAAATTTATGTGTATGCTTTTGGGCCCAGAGCTATATTTGGAATATTTCACTATTTAAAACTGGGAAGGAAGGAGGGAAAAGCTGCCTTTGGAACTTTCATCAAGCACTTATTAAGCACCTTCTGTGTACTTACAAATTTATATGTATACTTTTATGCCCAGAGCTGTCTTTGGAATATTTCACCATTTAAAACTGGAAAGGAAAGAAGGGAAGGCTGTCTTTCATCAAGCACTTATTAAGCACCTTCTGTGTGTATGAAAGTTTATTTTTGTATCTGTTTAGGCCCAGAGCAGTCTTTGGAATACTTCACAGGCAAAGAGGTGCAGAAACAAATATAGTCCCTCCCCTCGGGGACCTTACAGTCTAATGGGAGTAATGTCACCCCCTCTCCTGCACTCTTTATTAAGGAGGAGGGAGAAAGTATTAGGGCAAAGCAGTCCTGAGCCATTTTAGTAGGGAGATGAGGGATTCCCCCTTTCTTTCCCAGTAGGCGGTGGCCTTGGTGACTTGATGTGACAAGCAGGGATGGTGGAGAGCCACGGACCGCCCCGCCCAGCTCAGGTGCTGGAGGGGTGGGGGTAGAGGCAGCCACAGTGTGTGTGGCTTTGGCACCGGGTGCCCGGCAGGTGGGTGGGGGATCAGGCCTCTTTGATGGGGCGGCTTCTCTTCTGAGCGAGGTAATTACCCTTCCCTGATCCATGCGGCCTCTCTCCTTTGGCTTCCAGGGAGGAGGGAGCTGTTTAGCTTGGCCCATATGTCTGGCTTAGCCTCAGGTACCTGCCTGTGTACCTGCCTGCCCGCCTGCCCCACCCCTGCCCCTCTCCTGGCCACTACCCCAAGCCTGGGATCAGGTAAAGCTGGGTGATAACATCAGGGATTGGCAGTCTTTGGGCCCGGCCTCAAGTGACACCCCTCTCTCCCTTTCTGGAGAGGGAGGGTGCTCTTCGGCCCAGCTGTGCTAACAGTGTTAGTCAAATCACCAGCTGCTCTCGGGAAACCTGGGCTCCTGCCGTCTTCCCCCTCCCGAGTCGAGCAAGCAAGCTGGTCCCTGCTCTCCAGAGCTCTGCCCTGGAGCTTCCGGCATCGTGGGGCAGGAGGAGAACAGTTTTTGGCCTGGGTGGTCTTAGGGAAGTCATCCTGTGCCTCAGTTTCCCCATCTATAAGATTAGGTCTATATTTGTGACATTTTGTGATATAGTGTCTAATACAGTTTCATCCAGAATTTGTGGCTTGAGGGCCTGAGAGAGTTCATTTGGGGGGGGGGGATTGGGCTAGAGGCCTCTGCAGGGGCCTCCAAACCAAGTTTGTGATTGCCTTCCCCAGGTGCAGGCCACTGTCTTTCCTCTTCCACAGTCCAGAAGAGTCTGGCAGCTCCCTCAGCCTGGTTTAATGCCATTCTGATGACTGCTGCCCCTGGCTGGAAGCCCTTATGATCCTTGGGTGGCCCCTGAAGCTCAGTGCTAGGAGAACATTTGGAGGGCAAGATGGTCCATTCAGTGTTGGGACCAGTTTGTCTCTGCACCCCATACTTTATACCAGGTTGCTTGACCTTTGCTTAGTTGCTGCTGGCAGTAGCCCAGCCTACTATTGTACGACTCCCAAGGCTGAGGAGTTCATCCTTCCAGGGAGCTTAATCCTTTCTCCCTGTAAATTCCACCTGTTGTTTCTTGCTCCATACTCTGGGGCTAAGCAGACTTTAGAGGCTTACATCCTTCCCTTCTTTGGGCTAAAACTTTCCCACTTCCCTCAACTGATCCTTCAATGGCAGTCTTATGACTCTCTTCCTCATCCTGGAGGCCAGTGCGTCAACATCCTTCCGAAGCGGTGGGCTGCAGAACTCAGTCCAGCCCTCCACATGTGGTCTGGCCAGGGCAGGGATCAGCAGGACGCTCAACGCCCTTCTTCCTCTTATCGGAACCTAAGATCCAGTGGGCTTCTTTGGCCACCATGTCCCAATGTTGACCCATTGACCATCTTAGGAACTCCAGCTGGGGGCATCCATTACTCAATACGTGTGTGTGTCTGCTATGGGGACCAGTGAGTTTGATAGAAAATATGGATAATATAATTAAGAAAGTCTCCTATATCTTCTACTTTTTCTTTTCTCCTCCCCCTCCTCTTTTACCTCTTTTTTGGGGGAGGGAGATTGAGTTTCCCTTTGTTGACCAAGTTCAAAGTACATTGACCACTCACTGTCTGGCCCCATTGCTGATCAGCATGGCAGCTTTGATTGGCTCAGTTTTTTCCCACCTGTGCTAGTTTGTACCTCCTTATCCAAGCCCAGTGTTCTTGCCTTCTAGTGTTTTGAGGATTAAATAAGATGGTATCTGTAAAGTTCTCTGGGAGTGAGACTTAGGAGGAGCAGCAAAATTTGGAGGGAGGAGTGATTGTCCTTGGGGGATTCAGGGGTCCTTTGATGGAGGACCTAAATTCTGTTAGAATTTAGAATGAGGAATATCTTTAGAACAGGGGATGTCAGAGCTAGGGAGGAGCTTAGAACAGGGGATGTCAGAGCTAGGGAGGAGCTTAGAACAGGGGATGCCAGAGCTGGGAGGGAGCTTAGAACAGGGGATGCCAGAGCTGGGAGGGAGCTTAGAACAGGGGATGTCAGAGCTAGGAGGGAGCTTAGAACAGAGGGTGTCAGAGCTAGGAGGGAGCTTAGAACAGAGGGTGTCAGAGGTGAGAGGGAACTTAGAACCAGGAATGGTAGAGCTGGGAGGGGACTTAAAGCATAGGATATTAACATTGTAGAACATCCAATTTGGAAAGGACTTCACAGACCCATGTGTTGGCGCATATTTATTAGGGGATCCGGAGTATCTAAGGAGGGAGATCAGGTGTCCATAGATGTATATGGAGGAGCTAGGAGGGAGTCTTGGAGGAGGAGGAGGACAGGGCCCCTAGTTTGACTTAGAAAGATTGTACCTTTGTACATCCTCTAATATCCAGTGCACGTTGAGTGGGGAGTCTTGCCCAGAAGCCTCTTGGCTGGCACATACTGCTTCGGGCTTAGGGGTGATGGTTATACCCTCACTGGCCACTTCTGCAGCTCTCTGGCCCCTCTTCTCATTCCCTGAAGTCCCACCAGGCTGCTGTATCACCCACCTGCTGTCCCTGGAGCTCTCTGGCCCCTATGCCCCACTGCTGCAGCCAGGTAGCGGTCCAGGGGATTGAGTGGAAGGTGACACTCCCAGCATCCCTTGCAGCTCCTGCTCTTCTCCACCGCCCCTTCCCCCTCAGTCACTGGTTCAGGGCTCAGCTGAGAAGCCAGGGTCTGCTGAACCTTGGAGGACTGAGTTCCTGCCTCTGGAGACCCAGAGTTCTGCCCTTGGCCTAGTTCTCTTCCCCACCCCCACCTCAGCCTATATTTCTAGAACCAAGTTATGGGAAAACAGCTCCTCCCCCCTGCGCCCCACCCTCCTCCAGCCTTAACTAAACACCAGGAACCAAAGCTGGAGTCAGTCAACATTTACTCTGTGTCTGCCCTTTGCAGGCCTGTCCCAAATTGCTGGGATCCTGAAGACAGACCAGAAAGCCTCGGGCCTGGTCATAGTTGAGCACGGGAGTCCCTGGTCGTGTGATGTTGGACTAGTCCCTTTCTTGGGTCTGTCTCCTCCTTAGCAGAATAAGATGAGAGGCATTCTGGGTCTTCTTGTCTTTGGCAAACACTTACTAATCCACCACTCAGTGGGGTACAGGGCTCACCCTCCAGGGACAGCTTACCAGCTGTTCACCCCAGGCTGGCCACGTCACCCTTCTGACCCTCCGTCTCTTTTTCCAGAATGCCCAATCTACCCACTTCCTCATGGGGTGTTCCATGCAAAGCTCTTTGTAAAAGGCAGGATCAGCTGTTACCATGGGGGGAGGGTATCATGAGGAGGTGCTTCCACCTGTGGCCCTGGAGCCAGCAGAGCTGGGACTGAGTCCATGGTCTCCACAGCACATGGTTTTTCTGGGGCTCCTTCCTCCCGAGTAATCGCCCTAAAGTCCCTGGCAGACCTCCGAGGAGACCTTCCAGTTCCAGGCAGAAGGGCTGCAGAGTGTGCTGTGGGTGGGTGCACGGTGTGTGTGAATAAGTATGGGTATGGTGTGTGTCAGTGAGTGTGTGAGAATGTGTGTGTCAGTGAGTGCGTAAGAGCTGAAAGAGCGGCCTTTCCTGTCGGCTAGGGCTAAGGACCTGTTCATTCCTCTGCCTCCTTTCCCTCTCCTTTGGAGACTGCTCTTGTTCCCCGAGCCCTCCTTTTCACCTCCCCTCCCCCTGGGGGTGCTGGAGCTGCCCCCAACCCGCTGTGGGTGGTGAAACCTGAACCCCTGTGATGGCCCAGGATGGCCCATGATGTCATAGGGCCCTTCGGATGCTTGTGATATGATATTGTAGGATGGATGGCTTCCCTGGAAGAAACTGGGCCATGGGTGGGGAATGGTTCACCCCCTTATTCGGTTTCATATGCTTCGGGGGAGAGGCCAGAACAGGACTCTGAAAATAGTCTTGGCTGGACACCGGGAGAAGAGCAGATTTCAGGCCTTGGGGATACCTGGGAAAAGAACTGCCCTCTCATGCAAGAGGTCTGTCTGCATTTTCAGTGATAAGCATTTATTAAGCACCTACTATATTCAAAGCACCATGCTCAAGGATAGTAAAAAACTATGGGATGCTTTGAACTTTACTGGAAAATGAAGGTTTTTAAGGTAGGAGGACTGGATTCAAATTCCCCTCTGCCACCTGCTGCTTGTATGACCTCAGTTTTCTTATCTGAAAAATGACATAATTGAGCTTCAGCTCTAAATGTATAATCCTAGGAACAGCAGAGGCTCCACCGGGAGCCAACGGATCAGTTTCCTCATCTATAAAATGGGCTGGATGCCGTGAGGTCAGATCTGATTTTGTGATCTGAGTGGGCCTCTGTTTTCTAACCTGAAAGATGAGGATTTGGGGTGCTACCCGTGCATCCAAAGGGTAGGATATGGCAGGAGGTCTCAAGGGGTGCGAACACTGGAACTGAGAGGAGCTTCACAAAGGAGACAGCCCCTAAGCTGGATCTTGAAGGGAGAGAAGGATTTCAGCAGGGGCGAGGAAGAGCTAGAGCGTCCCCAGCCCAAGGGGATGGATACCAAGGGAGCTCAGAGAACGGCTGGCCCACTTGCCTCAGTGGACCGTGTCTAGTAGGCAACAGAGATGGAGCAACTGTTCCCCTTTGGGCTGGAGAGCTCCTGTGGTTTATCCTTGGGACAATAGGGATGCGTATAGAATATACGACTAGAAAATGTCTGTTATATATGACATTTGTATATGTGTATGTGTGCATGCATGTATGTGTATATAATAAAAATAAAGAAAACAAAAAAAAATTAAATCAGATTTCTTTAAAAATTGTGTGTCAAAGAAGGCTCCCTCTAAAGCGTTCTAGGACCATAATGGCTCTAGAACTGGCACCTAGGCCAACCCCTCATTTTATAATTGAGTAAATTGAGGTCAAGGAAATAAGTGCCTTAGTCAGTGAATGGCAGATCCGGCCTTCAGCATCACGGTTTCCCTTTTGGGTGTATGTCTGTCCTTGCCTTTGCCTTCCCTTGTTCCCCCTCTCCCCGTCCCCGGCTTGCACTTCCCAGTCCCTGATCCTCTTGGTGCCGGACTGTTATGTCTCATTCCTCCCCCCGCCCTTTCCAAGCTCACGTCTTCCTGTTTGTGTCTCTGCCTGGCAGGGGGACCCCATTCCTGAGGAGATCTATGAGCTGCTCAGCCATCCCTCACTCCGATCCATGAGCGACCTCCAGCACCTGCTGCGGATAGACTCCGTAGGTAAATCCAGTCTGCCTGAACATCCCGCCCTTTCCCCTCCCCCCAACACCCTCCACTGGGGCCAGGAGCAAAGGTCCATCATTTAGGATCGCCTGATTTTCCCTGCTAAGCCACAGTTTCCCTCATCTGTAACAGGAGGAAGACTAGCTTAACTCCAGTATTTCTTGCGGCTCCAAACCTATGATCTCCGCACTTTAGAGTCCCTCCCAGGGATGTCTGTTCATAGCTGGGCCGAGCAGGCACGTGGGTAACAAGAGAAAAACCTTCCTTGATGCAAGAACTGGACAGAGGACCAGTAACAGGGAGGCAGAAGAGAAGCTGATCTTGGAGCTAAAAGGGTGGGATGCCCAGGTCTGTAGAGTGGGCAAAGAATGTGCCAGAGTTAGAGTTCTTGGGGAGAAAGCTACCGTATTTACTACTTGTATGACCTGGACAAGTCCCAGGCTATAGGGTGGGTAAAGGATGTGCCCAGAATGGTAGGTGGCTTGGGGAGAAAGCTATCGTATCTACTACCTGTGTGACCCTGGGCAAGTAATTTCCATTGCTTCCTGTTTAAAAACAATGAGGACATTAGACAAGGTGATGTCTCTGAACTCTGATCCAGGTGGATCTGGAAGCTAGTGGGAGGGGGGGCGGGGATGGCCTCTCTAGGTAGGAGAGTCTCCCTGGCTCAGCTGGCCACTAGCCCACTCTGAGGTCCCTTGGGGACACCTGGCTAAGCCTGAGGGCAACCCTGCCCCAGCCGGAGCCCAGATTTCAGGCACGTGCTCCCTGGCACACACGTGCCAGGGCCAGCGGGCTGGGTCAGGAATGTATTTATAAACTCGGTCTTCAGGGCAAATTCCATTCCCTTCTAACCCCTATCCCCCCCAACAGCTTCTCCCTCCCCCCAGCCCCCCCTCCCAGCTCTCCTTCTCTCTAGGGTTTTGTCTGTTTGTAGTTTTGTGATTTTTACCGAGACACTATCTATGGAGGAACAGAATTTCCTCCCTTTGTTCCCTCTACCAGGCGGCCCACTGGCGTCCTCTCAAAGGCATTCTCGCTCCCTTTCAAACTGGCCCGCTCTTGCTGGGGAGGGGGGGAGAGCGGGAGGGGGCACCAGCTGTGCTCACCTATTGTTTGCCCTGTTGAAAGGAGACAGGGTCTCCCCACCCAACGGCGGTCTCCTCCAGCCCTCCCCCTCAGCCCCGTGCCCTTGCGGCCCACAGTCACACAATGGGGCTGCTTCCAAATTTAGCCATCCCTCTGCCATCAAGACCTCCTCCACCTCCCAAGTGCCTCCCGGCCTTCCCACAGTCCGCCCACAGCTGAAAGCTGGATGGTAGAATAGGGTGGAGGCCAGTGGGAGTCTCAGTGGTAAATTTGGGGGGCTGTTTATTTTCTGCCTAATCCTCCCCTCTATCCATCTCTTTCCCTCTCTCATTCCCCCAACCCCAGGAAATTCTGCAAGAGGAAGGATGGAGACAGACAGACAGAGAGACAGACAGACACTATCATGGGACTAATTGGGAGGAGAGAGATGCATCTAGCAGGACATTTTCTAAACCCCTGAGTGAGCAGCTGGAGCAGGGAGCTATAATCTTGGCCTTAAGGGACCTACTTAGCTGGACCCTGAGCAGGGCCCCCCCATGGCCAAAGGCAGGCCCCAGGGAGAGCTGGGAAGGTGTAGGAGTGGGCCAGGAAGCCCAGGGATCAGAGGATTTATCTGTACTTTTATAGAGACTGAAAGCAAGGCAGAAAAGACAGGTCACCTGTCTGTCTCCGTCAAACACTCAGTCCTAAGGCCGACATTTGAACCCAGATCACCCGCAGGGGAGTGTGCAGGGGAGTCTCCATTCTGGCCCAATTTATCCACAACTCCCTTCTCTGAGAACTAAGTGGTTCATGTCTGAGATTGCTTTTTTTTTTTTTAAATTCCCCTTGATGTTGACCATCTGAAAAATGGGGATAAGAGCACATCGGTGTTGGGAGGACCAAATGGAATCATGATCATAAAGCACTTACTATGTGCTTTGCACATGATAAACACTATGCAATAGTAGTGAATATTATTATTAATCAACCAACAAAAATTTAATGAGCACCAAGCCAGGTGCTGGGGCTACAAAGACCCCAAGTGAAACATTTCCTGTCCTCCAGGAGTTTCCATTCTAGGAGTACAGGGAAGGGGGGAGAGGCTCCATGTATATAGAGCTGACCTTGGGCTCAGGATTGGCTCTGATGTTTCCTCCCTGTGTGACATTTGGCATGTCCTTGAAGGTTGGGTCAGATCGGGGGAGACACTAGAAGCTTTGTGGCTCAGGAAAAGCTTCTTGTGGATGATGCTCAAGTCTTAAAAGGTGCTTGAAACTCCCAGAATCCTTCAGGATTCTAAGAAGAGCTTACTAGTAAAAGGCATGGAGGCCAGCATTGAAATTCTGCTTGTGAAAACCAGGGGCTGAAGCCCCCTGACTCCCCGCCTCCAGCCACCATCCAAAAAGCTTTAGCCTGCGGTTTAGAGGTTTTGTTGATCCCAAGGCTTGGTCCTTTTACTTTCTAGCCTCCCCAGGAGAATAGAATGATTCACAGCACTGACCCACTTAGTCCACATTTTGCTAGAACCTTTCCTCTATCTGGGGGACAAAAGCACTGACCCCCCAATACCCATTGCCCGGCCAGCCGGCTCCTGGTCCGGACCTCCCTGGGATGGCCTTCTGCTGGGAGAGTTCTCCCTCCCAACATAACCGGTACCCAGGACCAAGAACACTGCCCTTCCTCCCCCCTCCACCCAAGTTCAGCTCCCCCCTGGGGATTCTGGGAATTTCTCCATTCAGCACTTCCTGTGGGAAAGCAGGGGGAGATGGGGGCACTGGCAACTAGTGAATGCTCAGGGTCCTTGCACCCGCCTGGCCTGGGGGACCGGAGGTTTCACTTACAGTAGCAGAGGGGAAGGGCTATTTTTAACTCCATTTCTATGGGTTCTGGCCAAAAATGTGACTCCCTGACAGAGGGTGGGGTTGGCAGCCCCAGGGGAAGAAGGCTTGACTTTACCAACCCTGTAACTGCTGCCTCCACCCCTCCCTCCCTCCCCACAATCCCATTTAGGGATGAGGTAGGGCATCTTGGGCAGAATATCCTGGCTCCAGAGACCCTCTAGTCCAAGCCTCCCATTTGATGGACGAGGAAACTGAGACCCAGCACAGAGTCACATGGGGGTAGCCAGCCCGTACCTCCTCTTGTACCCGATGGTACCAACTATGATGAAACTGAGGCTCTCATTGCTCAAGACCCCAACCCCCCCACACACACCCATCGCCGGCAGTCCTGATCTTGTCTTTCCTTGCAGAGGAGGATGTGGCCGAATTGGACCTGAACCTGACTCAGGCGCATTTCCCCAGTGAGCCAGTCAGCCTGTCTCGCGGAAGGAGGAGTGTGGGTAAGGAGAAGGGAAGGCCGGGAGACTGGACAGCCCCTCCATCCCAGCCCTCCTCCTGGGAAGCCCTGCTGCCTATCAGCTGGGGGATGGTCAGACAACTTTCCTTGCTCTGTGTGTGAGGAAGGGGCTTACAGCTCTGGGTCCGAGCCGCTGGGGTCTCCTGGGGGCAGAGGGTAGTGCTGGGTGACCTCTACTGTGGGGCAGTGAGAACCCAGAGAAACCCGGGAGGCCTGGAGGATTCCGTCTAACCTAGCCCTCTTCCCCAGCGGCCGTAACCGTGGCAGAGCCAGCCATGATCGCCGAGTGCAAGACGCGGACGGAGGTGTTCGAGATCTCCCGGCGCCTCATCGACCGCACCAACGCCAACTTCCTGGTGTGGCCCCCCTGCGTGGAGGTGCAGAGGTGCTCGGGCTGCTGCAACAACCGCAACGTCCAGTGCCGCCCCACGCAGGTGCAGCTCAGACACGTGCAGGTGGGCGCCGCGTGTGTATAAGTGATGCAGTATGTGGTAATAGTGTCAGATATAATGTAACGGGTTAATGTCATATATAGTAATAATAATGCAATAATCAATATACTATATTAATAATAGCTCAGAATAATGTGTTATATGTGTTAATATAATAATAGATATTTTATAGATAACATTGATTATGGTATATTATTATGTTATTAATATATTATGTTAACACATTATATTACATGTAACATTATATTAATATATATTAGCACATTAGTTATATGATTTACGTTATTCACATTACATTAGCTATTATGATTATTATTCCAAGAAGATTTATTGGGAACCTTCTATGTGCTCCGCTGTTCCCTGCAGCAGGTGACTGAGCTTTGAAGGAGGCTGGGAATTCTAGCTTCTCCCGCTTCCTCCTTGATGTTTGCTGGCCATCTCTTTCCTTGGGTGTTACTGACCCTTTGAGCAGCTCCATGCCCCCAACCCCAGGTCCCTCTGTCCTGTTAAACCCCACCCCCATCGCCCTACTCAATTGGAGGTCCTCACCAGCTGGAGTGTTTCCTGGGACAACCATTCCCTCTCTCCCTGATGGATTTCCCCTCCAGCCATCTGGAAACAGACACTTGACAGCTGACCCAACCCCTGACAGGCGAGCTCCCCCACACTTCCTCCCAGACAGCCACCTGCCCCCTCCCTCATCCCCACAGTCCACCCCTGTGAGCTTGGCTGCGTTTTAGGGATCACAGGAGTGAGGATGCACACCATCTGCATTTCAGCCCTTCTCTGTTCCAGAAATGGAAATGCCTTTTGCTCTAAGTTGGAGTGTTTGTGCTGGGTCTGTTGGGTGGAAAAAGTGAAGAGAAGGGAGGACGTTGAACTTCCGATGGAAGAAGGGGTCCACATGGGTCTCTGTTCTCTTCTTATTTCCATCCATCTCTTACAGGTCAGGAAGATAGAAATTGTGCGGAAGAAGCCGACCTTTAAGAAGGTGACGGTGACCTTGGAGGACCATTTGGCCTGCAAGTGTGAGACCATAGCAGCTCCCCGGGCCTTGCCCCGGAGCTCCACGAGCATCCAGGGAAACAGAGGTACAGGGCTCTTTCCCTGGGATGCCAGAGATCCGGGATGGGGGTGAATGCCACGGTCCTGGGTCCTTGTAGACAGATGTCAGAATCCATCGTCAGTGTCATGGCAACTAACATTTCTAAAGCCCTTTGAGGTTTGCTCAGCTGTGCAAGGATGATTTCATTTGGTCCTCAAGCAACCTTGAAAGGTAAACTGTCCCAACTTGTCTAGGGCCATGCAGCTTTTAAATGTCTAAGGCTAGGTTTGAAGTCAGAGCTTCCTGAACTTCGTTGCATCTCCCTGGACCGTGGGCAAAGTCCTGCTTGGTTCTGCTCTCAGGTGCCAGAATTTGGAGTTCAGTTCTAAACCACTGTTGGCATTTATTACATGGAGAGAGAAGAGATGGGGTGGGAGACAGAGAACTGGGCCGGTGGAGTCAGTGGCCCCAAAGTGACCTGTACCTTTGGACCTCAGTCTGAAATGAAGGAATGAGGGGCTCTCTAAGGTCTTTCCCAGATTTAACATTCTTTATCCTATCAATCTGCTTCCAACATGAATTAACTACACAATTTGGGACAAATCTTCAAGAACTGGTCTTATCAGGACAAGAGGATTCTAATACTCCCTATTGGTGGTTAGGAGGGTGGCTAAGCAGCAGGATGGATAAAGGAAGACTTAGTTATGAGTTCAAATCTGACCTCAGACATTTCCTGGCTGTGTGGGCCTATTTCCTTATCTGTAAAAATGAGCTAGAGAAGGAAACGGCAGTATCTTGGCCAAGAAAATCCCAAATGGGCTCACGAAGAGTCAGACATGACTGAAAGATGGTCACAAATTGTTGGTTAGGGCCAAATGAATGAAAATGAAAAGCATCATGTAAGTGTGAACGTCTCAGGAGGGGGAAAATCAAAATGAGATAGTGGAGGATGTGGATCCAAATCCCAATTCTGCCTCTTAACTTCCCAGGTGATCTTGAGCCCACTCCAGCTTCATCTTTAGAATGAAGAGACCCTCAGATCTTAGGAAATGTGGGACTGGTTGACCTGTGAAGTTTTTGTGTTTTATATTTTCTTTTCCTCAATAGAAAGCTCCTTGAGCCAGGGACTGTTGGTTTTTCACTTGTGTAGCCTTGCCTTCTGGCATAGGACTCTGTAGGTGTTTAATAAGTGCTTGTTGAGTTGGAGAGTTGGATTAAATGAAGAAAGGAGCTGGACAGACCATTTCTCCTGGCCTCTCTTCACCAGGGCCCCACCGTGAGACCTGCAAAGACACCACATTCTGTGTTTGTCAGATATTCTTGAGGTTTCTTAAAATAAATTTGATAACATTTATTTTTACATCACCTACATTCCCGAGTATATTCTCTCTTCTCCCCTCTCAGATAGCAACCTTGATTACAAAAGCAATTTGTTTGGCCAGCCCCCATTAGTAGACATCTTTATTTCCAATTCTTTGCTACCACAAAAGGGGTGTTCTAAATATTTTGGTATTAGAGCCTTTCTTTTTGTCACTGGCCTCTTTGGGATATATACCTAGTGTGAATATATATATATATATATATATATATATAGAGAGAGAGAGAGAGAGAGAGAGAGAGAGAGATACACTCCCCCTTCCCCTCAGGCAAGTGACTTGCCCAGGGTCATACAGCCAGGAAGTATTATTTGAGACCAAATTTGAACTCAGGATCCCCCGGTTTTCAGGGCTGGTGCTCCAACCATTGCACCACCTAGCTGCCCCATGAGTATGAATATCTTGGATGCTTTCTTCAAGTAATTTCAAATTGTTTTCCTGAAAGGTTAGAACAAATCTCAACTCCACCAACAAAGATAGAGTGGAGTTCCTGGCTTTCCATAGTCACTCCAAAATTCCTTGTTTCTCATTTTTATCAGCTTTGCCAGAGTGCTAAGGTTCAAGATGGAAACTAAGAGATCTGATTTGCATTTGTCTTATTAGTGATTTGAAGTATTCTTTCAGTAGTTGTTAAAAGATTGCAATTCTTTAAAAAATTTTTAACAGTATTTTTTTTTTCAAATACATGCAAAGATAGCTTTCAACATTCACTTTGCAAAACCTTGCTTTCCAAATTTTCCTCCCTCTGTCTAAGACAGCAAGCAATCCAATAGAGGTTAAACATGTAGATTGCAATTCTTTTTGAATTGTTTCTTCATATCATTGGACCATTTATCAGGGAATGGCTTTTCTACTTATATATTTCCAATAATTGCATATATATCTTGTATAGCAAAAGTAGACACAAGTATTTCTGTCTGATCACCTTTTTCCTTTCTTAGTCTAATTGTATCCATTTATTCATGTGAAAGCTTTTCAAAGACACATTTATCAAATGTTCCCCTTTTGAGTTTGTTGTGGTGTAGGGTGTTGATCTAACTCTAATTTCTGCCAAATTGGTAGCCAGTTTTCCCAGAAGTTCTTGTCACTTAGGGCGTACTTTCCTGTGCCATTTATGGTCTGGGGTCAAGACTTTTCACTTCCTTGATACCAGTGAGATGACAGGCTTTTTCTCTATCTTTCTGAACAGGCGGGTCCACTCCAAACAAAGTGACAGTGAGGAGGGTACGTATCCGACGGCCGCCCAAGGGGAAGCACCGAAAGTTCAAGCACACCCACGACAAGACAGCCCTGAAGGAGAGTCTTGGAGCATAGGGGCACCCGCCAGAGAGAGCATGATGGGCAGGTAATGGGAAAAGATGAGGAACAGGAAACCTCTCCCGCCCAGACCTTAGGGGATCCTCTGACCCCACTGACTCTTTCCAAGGATAATTCCTGGGTAGGAAATGGGCCCAAGCAGATGGTGTAGTGGAAGGAGGTTTGGAGCCAGAGGCAAAGGTTCCAATACCAGCTCTGCTGCTAACTCCCTGTGTGACCTTGGGCCAGACACTTCCCCTCTGTGGAGCTTGTGAGAAGGATGATGGATTAGTCACTACTCTCCCCCACAGCCCTCCATATATTGGTAACCATGACCTCCCCCCACCACTGACCCTGGGCTCTGTTGTACCAAGGCAATCTCAGGCTCAGAGCTAATGAGACTTCCTTGTCTGACTCTCCCCTCCCCCATTATACAGATGGGGAAATTGAGGCCCAGGCTAGTCATGTAGGGAGAAGTATAATAGTAAATTTTATATTTGGCTTCAAGTTTCAGTGGAAGGATCCCTGACTCTGGGGTCAGAGGACCTGGCTTCCTCCCCAGAGTCCTTTGGGAGACCTGGCTTGGGATATGTTCCACATGGGCTCTCTGACCACCATATTCTTCTCTGTTTGCTTCTAGGGTTATTTAATGTATTTCTCGTATTGCCCCCATGGGGTTCTTGGAGTGAGAATATTGGTTCTTCTTGTCTGTCCGTCTCGATGGCCGACGCGGATGACAAATGGTGCTTCCCCTGCCCCACGGCCTTGCAGCGGATCTCCTGTTCCTCTCAGCTCAGTGGCACCTGGGCCCTTGCCCTCTGCGCCCAGCAGCTCCTGGGTCTCCCAGAGGCCCCCACCCCCACCCCCACCACCATCCTTCCCACTGGCAGTGGAGAAGGCCTTTGGATAGCTTCTTCTGGAAGGCCCAGCTGGGGTGAGAGATGGGGCTGTGGACTCGGAGGACTCCAAATGTTGGCCCAACAAGCCGGATTTTGCCCTAGGACTCGTAGCATTGGCCAGGCCATGTGGCAGCCCAGAGCCTGAGTGTCCCCGGCCCTGGACTGGTGGAGCTGCCCTCTGGACCCTTCTTCCCATGGGCTCCCCCCACCCCCTGGCCAGCACCCACGGAGTGCGGAGCTGGACCCGGTGGTCCCTGTCCCCGTGCTGCCCATCTCCTGCTTGATTATTTCACTTTTTATGCACATAATTTGGAAACTGGTTTCTTCCAAAGCGGGTTTTGCCATGGAGAGCAGCCTGTGGCCTGTGGTGCTGACGGGAGGCTCACCCCCTGATCCTGGCACTGCCTCAGGTGGGCTGTAGAGGGAAGCAGGGTCCAATCCTGTCTCTCACCACTCCTTCCATTTCTCTGCCCTGCTCCTACATCATGGTCAGCCCCAACCTCGATGGAGCACCTTCAGCCTTGGCTCGGGCAAGCCCAAGGGGCAGGAGCAGGAACGAAGGAGGGAAGAGAGCTGGTGTGGAGTGTGGGAACATCCCCTAGCCCACCCCCACCCCCGGCCTCATCCCAGCCCCTCTTTAGGTCTCAGTTTCCCTATCTGTAAAATGAGAGACTTGGACTAGATTACTTCTGAGGTTCCATCCAAATCTAAAAAATCCGTCCCTGAGCCTCTTGGGCCTCCTTGGGGGCACCTACAGAAGGGCCTCTTGGGAGACAGGAATGCCCCATGTGACCTCATCTGCAGTTCCCAGAGGCTGCTGAGTCTTGGAGGAAGCACCCCCCGCCCCCCAGCCTCTCCAAGATCTGCTCCTGGGGTCTCCTGGGGGGAGGACTGGGTGGGGATGACTGAAGGGAGGGGCAGGCTTGCCTTCCCATCTTTCCCACATTCTGCAGCTTTCTCTTACTCAGAAACCCGCTTCCTTCAGTTTGTAAAGTTGGTGATTATATTTTTTTTTGGCTTTTCTTTTATTTTTTAAATGTAAAATTAATTTATATTCTGTATTTAAAATTGTAAAAAAAAAATCAAACCATATGACACAAGGACAAATGAACCCACCAGTTCTGTCTCTGTCTATCACCTATGTATCCCCCTTCCCTCCTTCCCTCTCTCCATCAGGAAACTGGCAGTGGACTGCTGACTGTCTCCCCCAAGGAGTCCTTTGCTCGAGTTTCTGGGTCCCCAGCCATAAAGGGGCACAGTCACTCTATTTATCTTTCTCCTCTAGTCCCCAAAGTAGATTTGAACTCAGGCTCTGCTGATTACCAGCTATGAAACCCTAAGTAAGCCACTTTACCTATTGGGCCTCAGCTTCCCCATCTGTAAAATGGGGATATTGGACTGACTTATCTCTAAAGCTCGTCCCAAATCTAAAAGTAGTGGGATAGATAAAGCGTTGACCCAGTCTGTGAGTTGAAATCAGATCAGTCCGCCACTCTAAACCCAGTTACTTCATGGACCAAATGGGGATAATATTTCTCCCTACCAGAATGGTTGTAGGGATCTCATGAGATGAGGGCAGGGGGCTCTTCCAGTTCTATGTCACTCTGTTCTTAAACAAGGGGGGGAAGAAAAGGACCAATCAGGGGCTGAGCCCTCCAAACCCAAGGTGTGACCTGGCCCCAGAAGCCCAGAACGCTTAGCACCTCAGGATATTAACATTACCGATGGTCACTTGCATTTCCATTTATTTTGAATATTTCTCCATTACATTTAAATCTGGTTCGGCTCATTCTGGGGTGTTGTCTCTAAGAAATGTAGAAAGTCCAAGTCTCTGCACAAGATTCAGAAGTCATTCATCTCCTGCTTGAATACTTCTGCAATTGCAGAGTTCATTATCTAAAAGGGCAGCTCTTTCTTCTGTTGGATAGTTCTGATTGTTAGAATATTCTGCCTTCTATGGAACTGAAGTCAGGCACCCAGTGACCCACAAGCTTTTATTAAGTGCTGTCTTTGTGCCAGACGCTGCCAAGGGTTGAGGATGCAAAGAAAGGTAAAATTACATTTCCTACCTTCAAGAAACATACATTTTTTCCAGGCCTTTCTAAAATCAACCTGTTCATTTTTTTATAGAACAGCAACATTTCATTACTTTCATACATCATAACTTATTCAGCCATTCCCCAACTGATGGGCATCCGCTTAATTACTGGTTTCTTGCTAGGACTGCTACAAACATTTTTCCATCTTGTATGATTTCATTGGGATACCGACCCAGTAGAGATACTTCTGGATCAAAGGGTATGTGGTTTTATAGCCCTTTGGGCATAGTTCTAAATTGCTCTCCAGAAAGATTGAATCAATTCACAACTCCACCAACAATGCATGAGTGTCCCACATAACCTAGGAAACACATTCTAATAGGAAGAGAATGTGCAGGTAACTAAGTATGCATAAGATATATGTAAAATAAATTAGAAATAATCCCCAGGAGAAAGCACAAAGTATTAAGGGGATAATTTTATTCCTAATCCTAAAATGGGGAAACACATTCTAATGGGAACAGAATTTGCAGGTAACTAGGAATGGATAAGATATGTAAAATAAATTAGAAATAATCCCCAGGAGGAAGCACAAAGTATGAAGGCTGAGATTTTTGATACGAATGGAGGAGGGCAGTCATGGCAATGACATGGAGTCCTACTCAAAAGAATAGTATTAAAATCTCAATGGAAATCTCAAGGTTTCCGTTCACTGGAGATTTTCATTTTGAGCCTTTTCTAGACCCAGAAGGAGAACTCTTGGAGGCTCCTGCCCAAGTAGAGTGGAAAGAATAAGGAATTTGGAATCTGGATGCCAGCATTTGAACCTCAGCTCAGATCTTGTGACTTATCCCATCTCTGTCTCGCCAAGCCCTAGCAAAGAATATACCCACAGTAGGTCTTTAATATTAAAGAGTGAATTGAATTAAACCTTGGCACCTCATGGGGCAGCTAGATGTCAAGGGGAAGAAATATCGGGCCTAAAAGACTCATCAAAGTTCCTCATTTCCCCAGTTCAAAGACAGCCCCAGGTACTTAGCAGGTCACTTCTTCAACCTGCAACTGCTTGAGTCTCAGTCTCCTCAACTCCACAGTAGACATGAAGAGCATCCTGGCTCCCATAACAGATCAGACTAGCCAACGGCGAAGCGGCCGGCCGGATTTCCAGGAATATATTTAGACAGATAACATCTGGGAGCTGGCCCACCCCATCTCTAGGGAAACTTCCATTTCCACCTTTGTGAAGAGTAGGAAGAGAGCCTGGCTATCCTGAGATTTGGTGCTCCAATTCTTGCCTGGTGACCTGCGCAGAAGACAATGGTAATGTCTCCTCCAAACCTCCGAACACTGAGCTTCCATTCATCTCTTCTGAGGTCACCTTCAAGGCTGTGTCACTGTTGATTCACCCCACCCCTGCCCCACTCATCACTCATTCTTGACCCCACTGGTTGAGAATCCAGATGTCATGGAGTGGTCCCCTCTCCCAGGTGGGCCAAGATGTATGGGAGTGGGTGGGAAGAGTGGTGAGCCAAGGACATCTTAGGTAGCAGGAAAAATGAACAGGATTTGGGCGATCAATGGGGGGAGGTTCTGGATTCAAAGTATTTAGAAATTTATTGACATCTTTTGGTGGTACAAAAACACCACCTTTCCTTTCAAATAGATCACCAGGACTCCCTCCAAGGGACTCGTTCTTTGTAATGAAGAATAAAAAAGTAAGGGGTGGGGGAAGCAGTTCATGAAAACTAACCAACTGGTCAGCTGACTCTGATGATATATGTGACAATCCAGCCCCGTAGTCCCCCACCTCTCTGATTTTCTTTTCTCTTGGAGCACCGCCAGATCGATTTCATCTCAATTTGACAAAGACTAAAGTGTTTCCCTCTAAGTGCTGGAAACAAAACAGAAACAAAAACAAAAACAAAAACAAAAAAATGACAGTCTTGAGTGCAAAATGACTCTTGACAAGCTCCCAGGGAGGGTGCAGAATATGACACATACCCATAGCTCTTGAGTTCAAAAAGGGATAGATAAATGGAGGCAGATGGAGGGGGAGGATGAGGAAATAGGATTCTCCAAGGCATAAAGATCAAAACCCTCCTTTAACAGAATAAAGTGAGGCCCAAGGAAACAGGGAAGATTTGGGGCAGAAAGTATCACTTAATTGGGCCTTGAAGGAAGAAACTAAGAGGCAGAGTGATGAGCCAAGGACAAAAATGAAGTACCCTGCACTCAAAGGAATTTTGTGCTACTAGATGATACAGTGTATGCAGAGAGAAGTCAGCCAGTCAACAAACATTGAGCACCTTCTGTGTGCTGGGAGCATAGAAAGCTGATCAAAAGCCAGGAAAACCTGGATTAAATCCAGCCTCTGACATATATTGGTTGTGGCAATTGGTTGAGCCGCTCACTCTACCGTTCAGTGCTTTAGGGAGTTAAGCTGGTGAGTTCTAGAGAACTTGCCGACTTGTACTGATAGAGGGAGTTTCCTTATGGGGGCCTTCCCCTCTACCAATAAAACAGCAGGTTCAGTCATTGGCTCTATCCCTTCTAAGTGTCAAGCAAATGAAGATAATCCCCTTCTCTCAAGAAACTCACAGCCTAAAGAAGGGGGACAAAAGCTTTGGTCCCAGATTAGGCAGATTCCCTTGCCTTTTCTCATAGCAATGAGAACATTTATACGACTGTTGTTCCTCAAACAGAAGATAAAACGAATGGGGAGAGGAGATGTAGACAAAGTAATTTTTTTCAGGACTTTCTATTTTAAAAAATATTTTTAATTATTATTTTTATTTTCCTCAGTTCCAAGAACTTTTTTTTCATTATACTTGTACATTGATTTTTTTATACATTTCTATATGAATCATGCTTGGAGAGAAAGATCAGAACCAAAGGGGAAAACCTTGAGAAAAAAAAATAAGGTGAAAATAGTGTAAGTATTGATTTACATTCAGTCCCCATAGTTCTCTCTCTGGATGCAAATAGCGTTTTCCATCCAAAGTTTATTGGGATTTCCTTGGATCACTGAACCACCGAGAAGTACCAAATCTATTATGGTTGATCATCGCCCAATTCTGCTATTGCAAAGAGTGTGCACAGTTTTATAGCCTTTTGAGCATCGTTCCAAATTGCTCTCCAGAATGGTAAGACAAGATAATTTGAGAAGGGATACGACACTAACAATGTGAGGGAGAGATCCAGAAAGTCTTAAGAAAGGTGGCGGGACCCAAACTGAGACAATAAGAAAATAAGGATTCTATATAAAAAGCTATAATAATTTTAAAAAATTAAATTAAAAAGAAGTACATGAAGTGGAAAAAAAAAAGAAAATAAAGATTCAGAGAGAGAGAGAGAGCTTTGAGGAAGAAGTTGCCAAACATAGGGGGCATGTTGTGGAGGAGAGGTTGGCAAGTTCCAAGGACTTAACCAGAGATACCTGGGCTCCATTTCAGCCCATACCCGTCCTATTCTGGTGAATCTGGACAGAGCATTTAACAACTCTGAGCTTCAATTTCATCATTCATAAAATGAGGAGTTTGGACTTAATAGCCTCTAGGTCCTTTCTAGAGCTGAATCTATTGATTCAAGACTCCCAGGTTCCTTGTGGCTAAAATGGAGGGATTGGATTAGATAATCTCTATGGTCCCTCCAAACTCAGAATATATAACTTAGTCTCTGTACAGTACATGACATATATTACAGAAGGAAACATACATTAGGTGAAGGAAATGGTAAACTATTCCAGTATCTTTGCCAAGAAAACCCCAAGTGGTGTCACAAAGACTCAGACATGACTGAGAATCCCAACAAGAAGATATAAAGGGGAGTAAGGTTTAAATAAGATTGATAGGGAAATCTGGAACCAATTTTGGGAAGCCTACAAGACCACATCCTAAAGGCAACTGGGAGCCACAGAATACTCTTGAGTAGAGGATAAATGTGGTCAGAACAAAGCCTTAGGAAGTACCAGTGCTATTCTTTTGGGGAAGTTGTATGTAGGGTGGATGATAGAGGGGAGATGCTAGAAGCCAAGAGACCAATTAGGAAATAATTTTGATGGTCAGACCCAAAATGATGAGAATTCAAACTATGGTTGTAGTTGTGTGAGTGGAGAAAAAGGGAGAATTCAAGAGAATTCGCAAGACTGCACCTGATTCAACATGTTGGATAAGAGAGAGGAAAAGAGTGAAGGATAATTACAATTACAAGATTACATACCTGGCGGGGGACTGGGAAGATAGTAACACTTCACAGAAATAGGAAAGTTTGGAAGAGGGGAAGATTTAAGAGAAAATCTATTGAGCTTAAAGAACCTTTCACACAGCAATGATTGTGATGAATATGGCTCTTCCCCCCCCCCCCCAGGCTGGGGTTAAGTGACTTGCCCAGGGTCACACAGCTAGGAAGTATAAGTGTCTGAGACCAGATTTGAACTCGGATCCTCCTGAATTTAGGGCTGGTGCTCTATCCACTTTGCCACCTAGCTGCCCCAAATATGGCTCTTTTCAACAATGAGATGATTCAGACCAATTCCAACAAACTTGTGATGGAGAGAGCCATCTGCATCCAAAGAGAGAGGACTATGGGGACTGAATGTGGATCACAACTCAGTTCTTTCACCTTTCTGTTGTTATTGTTGTTGTTTGCTTGCTTCTTTTTTTTCTCCTCATTTTTTTCCCTTTTTGATCTGATTTTTTTTTGTGTGTAGCATAACTGTGGAAATATGTTTTTATTCTTATTAAATATTTTCATTTTCAAAACATATGCATAGATAATTTTCAACATTCACCCTTGCAAAATCTTGTGTTCCAAAATTTTTCCCTCCCTTCTCCTCACCCCCTTCCCTAGACGGCAAGTAATCCAATATATATTAAACATGTGCAATTCTTCTATACATATTTCTGCAATGATCATGTTGCACAAGAAAAATCAGCTCAAAAAGGAACAAAGTGAGAAAGAAAACAAAATACAAGCAAATAACTTTTTTTTTCCCCCCTTAGGAAAATCTATTGACTTGGACACAGAATATCCTGGAGTTGGTGATGGGCAGTGGATGCAGTAGTGGAGCTCCAGAGATAGATCTGGGTTAACCATGTCCCTCTTCTATATGACATCATCCCCCCCAAATCCCTTCTGTGGGCTGAGCCAACCCTCAAACCCAATTCCTTTAACTGACAACAATCTGCCACAGTTCCCAGTCTTCCCTTCTTGTTGATATTCTTTGGCAATGCTTTAGCTCATCAAAGTCATTTCCAGAATGGGATGCCCAGAAAGTCAGATCCCATTTTCGGGGACCAACTTGCTAACCATCTATCTCCATCCCCATCTCCTTGGGAACCTTTCACCAACAGTGGTGATGAAAACACCACCTGTGTCCCTTGGGGCTTCGGTTTTCTTGCCTAGGACGGCACAATCTCATCATCTTTGTGGCTTGCCTTAATTTTTTTTTTTTAATGCCTTTTGTTTTGTTTCCGGATACGTACAGCCTCTCCCTCGGTGCTCGAGCCGGGCTCACATACACACACAGCCCCGTGAGCCTTCTCATGTAACAAAGATAATTCTATCTAGGACTATCCACCACGAGAGAGCTGAGCCTGGAGTCTGCCAGTGCATGTAGCATTCCAAGCTCATTGTCTCCTACCGCCCCAAGGAGAGGAAGGAGGTACATTTCCTCATGTCTTTTCCAAGGCCAAGGCTGGTCATGATAATCCCACATGTTTCCTGTCTTTTTTCAGACAGGCCTCCAAGTAGCTGTATCTTATTTTTCAGACGTCTCCATAGTTTGGATTTGTCCCGAATCCACCAGAACAAGAGGAGAGAAACCTGGGAAGAGAAGGGGCTTCAGAAGCCTCCTTTTTCTTTTGACTCACACTAACTATAGTCATTTATCTCTACGCTCTAGACAACCTATCGAGATGATAGATCAGCTGCAGAGAAGGTATTGATCTGTATTGGTGGAAGGAGCTTCCCTAGAGCTATGTTCAGCCCTCAGTTATCTAATCGATGAATCCAGCAGAGAGCCTCAAGGGCACACAGGTCCCTTTTAATATATGGGGGACAGCTTTACAGAAACATGTAAATATTGACATATAGAGGCCCTAGTGACCCCTAGTAAGAAAAAGCTCTGAGGATTTTATTTTATTTAAGTAGAATAATATCCCTTTCCCATACAGAAGGAAGCCTAGGTCTGTTTGTTTCTATTCTTTGTGAACCCTAAGAGGTTATATAACCAAATGAAAGTGTCCACAATGTCCCCTCCTTTAGATTGTAAACTCCTTGAGAGCAGGGACTGTTTCAAGATAGATAAAAGCCTGGAGGCAGGAAAAGCTGAGTTCAAATCTGACCTTGGATTCTTCCTGTAAAATGAGCTAGAAAAAGAAGTGGAAATACTTATAATGATCCTGAGCAAGTCATTTAAGCTCTATTTGCCTCAGTTTCCTCATCTGTAAAATGAGCTGTAGAAGGAAACGACAGATCACTAAGTATCTTTGCCAAGAAAATCCCAAATTAATTCACTATTGAATAACAACAAATGGCTGGCTGGCTGAATAGATACATACATACATACATACATACATACATACATACATACATACATACTTTTTATTAAATACTTATTGTGGACCAGGCATTGTGCTAAGTTTACAAATATAAGCAAACAACTTTGGGCAACTAGGTGGTGCAATAGATAGAATACCAGCCCTAAAGTCAGGAGGACCTGAGTTCAAATTTGACCTCAGACAATTAACACTTCTTAGCTGTGTGATCCTGGGCAAGTCACTTAACCCTAAGTGCCTCAGCAATATATATAAGCAAACAAGACAGCAGCTTAAATTCTGATACAGGAAACTGGAGGGGGTACAGGGTATGAAGCAGATGGGAAAGGGGCATGGAAGGCTGGACCCTGACAAGATAAAGCAAAATCTAACTGTAAGAGCAGGGGGATCCAACAGCCAAGTCCTGATTACAAGAGGGGTGGAGGTGGCAATGATGCTCGGAGGAGAGAAGGCATGGGGCTGTGGCTGTCCTGAGACCAAGGCTCATCAATGAAGTCAAGGGAATTTTTTCTTTGTATTTCCAGTCCCCAGCACAGTATCTGACCATATTTTGCTGCTTTACTGACTGACCAACTGTCAGTTCATTATTCTTCGGCAATGCTTTGACTTATCAGTTATTTCCAAATGGGATGCTCAGGAAGTCAGATCCCATTCTCAGGAACCAGTTTCCTAACCATCCAATCCCATCTACCTTTCCCCTTCCAAACCTTTCATCAGCAATTGCCTTTGGATATATGATGAAACCAACTCTACCACTTTCTTGGTCGATCTCATCAAGGCAAACCTATCAGCTGTTCTTAATTCCATTTATTTTATGTCTCCCATTTAATTTTTAATGAGAATGTAGAGGTAGTTCACTTCCTCCAGGTATGTGTAAATACCTACATTTCCAGTAGGTTTTTGAATGATTTCCTAGGATTCTCTAAGTATATCATCATATCATCTGCAAAGAGTGACAGTTTTATCTCCCCATTATCTATTCTAATTCTTTAATTTCTTTTTCTTTTCTTAATGCTAAAGCCAACATTTCTAGTACATTGTTGAATAATAGTGGTGATAATGGGCATCCTTGTTTCATCCCTGATCTTACTGGGAATGCTTCCAGCTCCTCTCCATTACAAATAAGGCTTGTTGTTGATTTTAAATAGATACTGCTTATTATTTTTAAGGAAAGCTCTCTTTATCCCTATGTTCTCTAGTGTTTGTTTGTTTTTTTTAATAGGAATGCATGCTGTATTTTGTCAAAAGCTTTTTTCTGCATCTATTGAGATTATCATATGATTTCTATTGGTTTTGTTATTGATATGGTTGATATGGTAATAATTTTCCTGATATTGACCAGCCCTGATTTCCTGCTATAAATCCCATTTGGTCATAGTGTATTGTCCTGAAACACCTACATTAAGTAACTCAAAAGGAACTGCTCCCAGAAATTGCTTGATCCATAACATTTTCTGCCCCTTTTTAGCTGTAGAAAGAGAATTGTAGAAAGAGAAAAGTCCATGAAACTAGAGGTTCTTTTGAATTCCCAGTTACTTATCTAACCATCAAAGTAAAAAACTACCCTTACCTCATAACCCCACTTCTGGTGAGGAGTATTTCCAACTTAGCTAGGATGGGTATTGGACAGCAGATGTAAGGGTTTTCTTTCTTTTTAAATTAAGGCTTTTATTTTTCCAAACATATGTATGGGTTAATTCTTCCATATTAACCCTTGCAAAACTTTGTGTTCCAAATCCTCCCCCTCCCCTAAATGACAAGTAACCCAATATATGTTACACATGGTAGAAATATGTCAAATCCAATATATGTATACATATTTATACAATTATCTTGCTGCACAAAAAATCAAATCAAATGGGAAAAATGAGAAAGAAAATAAAATCCAAGCAAATGACAACGAAAAAGAGAGAAAATGCTATGTTGTGATCCCCAATTAGTTCTCACAATCCTCTCTCTGGGTGTAGATGACTCTCCTCATCACAAGATCATTGGAATTGGTCTGAATCATCTCATTGTTGACGAGAGCCTCGTTCATCAGAATTGATCATCGTATAATCTTGTTATCTTGTTGCCATGTACAATGATTTCCCAGTTCTGCTCATTTCTCTTAGCAAGATATGAGTTTTCACCAATCCTAAAGCTAAAAGAATTTTTGCATCGGTGGAGCCAAGCAGAGTTGGTAACTCCATCAGAATCTGAGGACCAAAGGATTCTTCTGCTTCAGCGTACAACATCAGAGAGAATTATTCTGGTGAACAAAGGAGAAGAAAGAGATTGGCAGACCAGATGTCTGAGATATCATGGTACCTGTAGAAACTGGAGAGGTATTGCTATGTCAGCTTACCTAATATGAGGGTGGGTGTGTAAATTGCATGAGACAGGAATGTATTCAGATTTTATCAATCCCTGTGTGTCTCAAACCTGTTTGGTTGAAAACCAACAGACATAAAAGTTATGCTATCTCTAGAATGGGAACTATACCTGTGCAATCTCATTGATTTAGATAATTTACAGATGGAGAAAAGGCTCCCAGTGATGCAGGTCAGCCCCTTCAGAGTTGGCTAACCCAGAGGGGTCAAATTCAAACAGAAATTGGCAGCCACTGACCCATACATAAGGATCCCCGCGGGCTATATATTGACTTAGAAAACCACACATTTATTTATTTATATATTTGTTTGTTCATTTTTTATTAATATATCAACACATTAAAATCAGAAGAGAACTACATTTTAACCTGGTTCAGGACATACTTAGCCATGTGGTGGGCTGCTTGCTCAGACCCCTGGCCAAAGCATGGCAAGATTAAAGGGCCTTGCCCAGGGTCCCATGATGACACCATGTACCTCTCTGTTTTTCTTAAAGCTCCCTTCTGGCATATATATATGCATGACATAAATATCTGTCCATCCATCCATCTTTGGTTTTTGACTTGAACATCTTTTTGAACTTGCAGCCTTAGGACATAGAACCAGGAGACTCATCCTGGGTCTCATGATGACTATACATGATCTCTAGCTTTGTCTCCCCAGCATTCTGCACATATCATGGGCCCTTAAATGGATGCTAAATTAAATTGAATTGACTTTGGCTAAATTACTTTTCCCTTGCAGGCCTCAGATGCCTCATCATAAAAGAATTAATAACTACATTACTCCTAAGATGGGTTCCAGCTCTAAAATCTATGATTCTGAGTCTTGTCTTTTTAGACAGTGGAAAGGAACATTGGAGTCTATTAATTCAATCATCTATTGATTTTTGGGAGGGAGAGCTAAGAAACTGCTCTTTTTGGTTTCAGGATACTATAGCTCTGTGCCATTCCTGCATGTTTTATAACATGTCTTTGGACAAGGGGGTGGAGAAATAAGAAAATGATGGAGGCAAGAATCACAAATATGCATGGGGGGGGGCCTGAAAGGACCCCTCCCTGTAGGCAGCATATTTTTTAATCATAAGTAACCCAGTTCCCACTGGCTGTTGTTAATCATAGAATTCTATAATGCAAATAAAGAAACAAACAAACAAATGAATGAATGAACAAATACATAAATTAATGAAATTCGAAATAAATTAAATAAATAAAAGGGATCATTTTATTTTATAGATGGAGAAACCCAGGTTTAGACTTGTCCAAGACCCCACAAATATAGACCTTATGATTGTCTTTGGACAATTTGAACAATCATAATCCTGTTCATTGGAAGATCTAAGTTTAAATTGGTGGCAGACTTATACTATTCAAGTCATTTAACTTTTCTCAACCTTAGTCTTCTTATCTGTAAAATAGAGATAATAATATCACCTGCTTTCAGGGCTATTGTGGAATCTAATGTGATTAAATGTAAAGTGCTTTTCAAGCCTGAAAATGCTATAGAAATGCCAGTCATCATCAGCATCAGCATCATCATCATCATCATCATCATCATCATCCCCAAAGGTATGGATAATCGTGTCAATGACCCCTCTGATGATAAGGCTTTTCTAATCTTCAGTTTTCTCAGTGAGAAGGGCCTTCTCCGTATTTCAGTCTCAAACTAATCTGATCGTATCCCAGACCTTTTTTTTAAAAATTAATTTTATAATTATAACATTTTTGACAGTACATATGCATAGATATTTTTTTTACAACATTATCCCTTGTACTCCCTTCTGTTCCAAATTTTTCCCCTCCTTCCCTTCACCCCCTTCCCTAAATGGCAGGCAGTCCCATATATATTAAATGTTATAGTATATCCTAGATACAATATATATGTGCAGAACCGAATTTTGTTGTTATTGTTGCAAAGGAAGAATTGGATTCGGAAGGTAAAAATAACCTGGGGAGAAAAAAAAATGCTCACAGTTTACACTCATTTCCCAGTGTTCCTTCTCTGGGTGTAGCTGATTCTATCCCTCATTGTCGTATCTCAGACCTTAACAACACTCAGGATTTTGCTGCTTTTCAGATCTGGAACTTGAAAATACTATTTTCTAATGACAATCTCTTATCCTTTCATCTCTCCCAACTCATTCAAATGTGAGTGACCCAAACTGCTGCTCCAGAAATCTTGTGTTTGGTTGGAAACTACTCATAATGAAGATCAGAGTCCCCACCCACTGAATCCCTTAGACCAGTCAGGACCGATCACATGATTTCATATCATAACTAGAACAATTCAGACCTAAAATAGAAGGCATTGTGATATTGAGAAAATACATTAAAAGCAACACTCCCAATGCATGCGGCCCCTAGGAAGCCGCCTCACCTCCTCCCATTCCCCTGAGAGGGGAAGGTTCTGAGTCCAGCTCAGTCTCTGCCTTGTATTCTATCCCACTTTTGCAGTCAATGAAAGGAAGCCAGCAATGTGGGGATAACTATTTGTCCTTCTGATGACCCCCCAAAAGTGCTACAGAGCTTGATATCTGGGTCACAGCTGCTATTCCACTCAAGATCATTTAGAGATCAGGAATTGGCCATCCCCACCTCCCCACAAGCATGGGGTGACTGATTGCCCCAAGTCTGGGAGAGCTAAGAACAATAGCCGGACCTAAAAAGAGAAAAGTGGGAGGAGAAAAATATAAAGTTCTACTTTTTTTTTTTTTAAAGACAACTCCAATAGTCAATTATAAAATGGAGAATATAAATATAAAATACAAAATATTTTGTGTGGAAAAGATCTGGGAGTGTTAATGAACTGGAAGCTTAATGTGTATCCACAACATGAGACAGTAACCAAAAATGATACTCCAGTCATGGGCTGAAATAATAGAGGTCTAGCTTCCAGAGAGCTCAGTTTTTAGAGCTAAAAAGGACCTTGCCATCCAATGGCTTTATTTGACAGAGGGGGAAATGGCAAAGTGGTTGCTCCTCACCTGTAAAATGGACCAGGTGACCAGGTTTTCTTCCAGGTAGCTCATAGGATCCCAGATCTAGAAGAGAGCCTCCAATTAGAGCCTTCTTTCTTAATTACTTCCTATTGATAGCCTGTGATTCTGAGTCTTGTCTTTTTAGACAGTGGGAAGGAAGACTGGAGTCTATTGATTCAATCATCCGTTGAGTTTTGGTAGGGGAGCTGAGAAGCTGCTCTTTTTGGTTTGGGGACACCATAGCTCCTGTTCCATTCCTGCCTGCTTTATGATATGTCTTAGGGCAAGGGAATGAGGAGATAACGAAATTATGGAGGCAAGAATCCCAAGTAGAAAGCTTTGTCTGTATGCTTGTTGTCTCCCCAGGTAGATGGTAAGCGTCCTGGGGGCAGGGACTGGCTTTGTTGTATCCCTGGCTCTTAGTATGGTGCCCTAGCACATAATAATCATGGAATAATTGCTTATCAACTCCCTCTCCTTCTAATTTCTCTTTCCTTTTCCCACCCTACTTTCCTTCTCCTCTTCCCTCTTCTTCTCTATCAAGTAAATGGTCCTTATCTATGGACCTAAAAGTTCTGAGGGAATGAAAATCTGTGGAACAGCGACCGCCCCAAAGAGTTTCTTGGAAAGGTGAGACCAACCCTGATTCTGGAAGGATGATGGGATTTGACACCATTGGGGAACCCTCAGAGGGGGTGCACGGGACCACAGTGAGGAGCAGGAGATGCTATTGGAGGTTAGGGCAGGGCTGGGGGGGGGGGGAAGGAAGGACGGGAGGGAAGGACTTTCTCCTGCAGGCCTCTGGGAGGGAGGCGCACCTGGCTGGAGGAGGACAGGTGAAGGAGTCAAAAGGAGTACAGCCGGCAGGGATAGGAGCTGCTCGTGGTGGGGAGGACAGGATGAGATCATGTCTGAGCTCCTGAAAGAACCAGCCTTAGATAAACACTGGCTGAGGCTTCAGGATGCTAGATAGCGTTTGCTGCTCCTGGGGGACCCAGCCCTGGCGTGGCCAGGGTGGGGGGATACGAAGGGCGTGCGACAGCATGTGTGTGTCTCTGTGTGGCCTCTTGGTGCGTGTCTCTGCTGGGTAATGGTGTCCTCCCCTAGTCCAGGAGCCCTGAATTACAAAGGAAGCTCCTGGGAGCTGGGGAAGAGCCATTCTTTGGGACCAGGGTACAAAGTTTAATGGCAGCCCCAATTTAAGGAAAGCTGGTTGAGCTGATCACTTGTACCTTTATCCCAGTGGGAGCTATTAGTGTGTGTAGGAGGTGCACGTGCATCGGTCACTGAGTCTGAGGAATCTGAGTGGAGGAGGGAGATTTCAGAAGCCATCCAGAGCCAGAATCTTCTAAAGGCCTTTCCCTTCGTGCTCCCCCAACTCTTGCAAGCTCTGTTTCTTTCTGTGTGTTTCTCTCTCTCCTTTCTTCTTCTTTCTTTTTTCTTCTTTCTTCTTTCTTCTTTCTTCTTCTTTCTTCTTCTTTCTTCTTCTTCTTCTTCTTCTTCTTCTTCTTCTTCTTCTTCTTCTTCTTCTTCTTCTTCTTCTTCTTCTTCTTCTTCTTCTTCTTCTTCTTCTTCTTCTTCTTCTTCTTCTTCTTCTTCTTCTCCTCCTCCTCCTCCTCCTCCTCCTCCTCCTCCTCCTCCTCCTTCTCCTCCTCCTCCTTCTCCTCTTCCTCTTCCTCCTTCTCTTTCTCCTCCTTCTCCTTATCCTCCTCCCCCTTCTCCTCTTCTTCTTCCTCCTCCTCTTCCTCTTCCTCCTTCTCCTCTTCTTCTTCCTCCTCCTCTTCCTCTTCCTCCTTCTCTTCTTCCTCCTCTTCTTTCTCCTCTTCCTCCTCCTCTTCCTCCTCCTCCTCCTCTTCCTCCTCCTCTTCCTCTTCCTCCTTCTCTTCTTCCTCCTCTTCTTTCTCCTCCTCCTCCTCCTCTTTCTTCTCTTCCTGCTTCTCCTCCTCTTTCTTCTCTTTCTCCTCCTCCTCTTCTTTCTTCTCTTCCTCCTCCTTCTCTTCTTTTCTTCTTTTTTTTTTCTCCTCCTCCTGTTTTCTTTTCTCTATATATATGTGTATGAATGCATGCATGTGTGTTTGTGTATGTATCCATCAGTTGCTAAGTCTGGGTATACCATGTGCCAAACCATCTATCATAGAAGTTTGGACATCATTCAGTTCCCCCCTACACACACAGACACACACACACATGCACATCCCTATCTTTTTACAAATGGAGAAACCGAGGCCCATAAAACTGAAGAACAGTCACCCAGTTTGGGGGGGGGGGGAAGAAACAGGACTAGGTTATATTGTTTCCTGGCATGGACAGAAAGGATGAGGATCAGGGAGTGCAGCCCTAGGGAATAATTTGTCCCAGGAAACACAAATAGTAAATAGCATCAAGGTCCACATTTTATGCTTTTTCTGCTCCCTCCCCTCTGATATGACCCTTGATCTCTTCAGTGCATCTCCCCTCTGGACCTAATTGCTTGTTGAATGCCTCATTAAAAAAAATGAGCTTCTTGAGGTAAGGGCCAGCTTTTGAAAGTCTCTCTTTGAGTCCCCAGGCATAGCAGCCAGTGTTTGTTGATTAACCGTGCCATATTTGGATATATGTGTGGAATTACATCCACTTCCAAGCATCATCCTGTCTCGGGCTGTGATCTCCTCCTGGAACATATCTATCCCTGGAGAAAAGTAGAAAGGGCTTGGCTTTGGGAGTAAAAGATCTGAATTCAAATGCTTCCCCTGCCTCTTCTACCAGTGTGACTTTGAGTAGATCACTTCACTGCTCTCCCATCCTCAGTTTCCCTGCCTGTGAAACGAAGAGGGTCAGACTCGATGGTATCTGAAGTCTCTTCTGTGACCCCAAATACTGTAATTTGGGGGTGTGCTGAGATGAAGCAGAAAAAGCTGGCTTAGAGATAGCCCCATCTCCTGCTAAAGACAGACAGCAGAATTGTTGGTGGAGTTGTGAACTGATCCAACCATTCTGGAGTGCAATTTGGAACAATGCCCCAAGGGTCATCAAACTTCGCATACCTTCTAATCCAACATTCTCACTACTGGCTCTGTGTTCCCAATAGATCATAAAAAAAGGGAACAGGACCCACATGTAGGAGGTGTGTGTGCATTGGTCGATGAGTTTGAAGAATCTACCCGAGGGAAGGGGGTTTCAGAAGTCCCCCAGTGTCACAATGCTCTAAAGAAGATGCCCCCCTTTGTGACCCGACAGGGCTCCCCCAGCCCTTGCAAGCTCCCTACCAAGCCACCCTGTCCCCTTTGGGACAATACTAACTCCAATTCATCCCACTAAGCATTTTACAGATGGAGAAACTGAGGGAAAGCAATTTGGAATTATGCCCAAAGGTCCATAAAATTGTGCATACTCTTTGATCCAATAGTCTCACTACTGGCTCTGTATTCCCAAAAGATCATAAAAGAGGGAAAAGGACTCACAAGTGCAAAAATGTTTGTAACAATTCTTTTTATAGTGACAAGGAACTGGAAATTGAGTCAATTGGGAAATGATTGAATAAGTTATGATATATGAATGTGACAAAGTATTATTGTTCTATGAAGCCTCCTGGCTGATTTCAGAGAATCCTAGAAAGACTTACATAAACTGATGCTGAGTGAAATTAACAGAACCAAGAGAACATTGTACACAGAAACAACAAGATTATGGGATGATCACTGTGGTGGACTTGGCTCTTAACAGCAATATAGGGATTTAAGGCAATTCCAGTAGACTTGGGATAGGAAATACCAACTGCTTTCAGAGAGAGAACTATGGAGAATGATTATGGATCAAAGTATAGTATTTTCTTTTCTTTTCTTTTTTTTTTTTTTGGTAGTGTCTAAAATTTTACAATTTTTTAAATAATAGCTTTTAATTTTCAAAATACAGGCAAAGATAGTTTTCAACATTCACCCTTGTAAAACCTTGTATTCCAAGTTTTTCTTCCTCCCTTCCCCCATCCCCTCCCCTAGACAGCAATATTTCTTCTATACATATTTCTTTCATATTTCATCTTTCATATTTCTATACAATATTCTTCCATACATATTTCCATATTTATCATGCTGCACAAGAAAAATGTGATCAAAAAGGAAAAAATGAGAAAAAAAACAAACACAACAAAAAATCTGCAAATACTATGTTGTGATCTACCTTCAGTGAAGTATAGTGTTTTCATTTTTTGTTTGTTTGTTTTTTTCTTGTTTTTTTTTCCCCTTTTGGTCTGATTTGTTTTTTTCTTGCACAAAATGACAAAGGTGGAAATATGTTTAAAAGGATTACATATTTTTTAGCCTACATCAGATTGATTGCTATCTTGGGGAGGGGGGAGGGAAAGGAGGGAAGGAGAAAAATTTGAAACACAAAGTCTTACAAAAATTAATATTGAAAACTGTCTTTATATATATTGGGAAAATAAAATACTATTGAAAAATTAAAAAAAAAAAAAAAAAAGACAAACAGCTAAGTCTCCAGCTTTGGGACTTCTCTCCTCTGTCACCCACTCTATTCCCCATTCCTTTTTTGTTTTGTTTGTTTGTTTGTTTGTTTTTTTGAGGCAATTGGAGTTAAGTGACTTGCCCAGAGTCACACAGCTAGTAAATGTCTAAGGCTGGATTTGAACTAGCTGCCCCCTCCTCCCCTCTCCTACTTGTTTTTCCTCTTGTTTGTGCCCCACAATGAACCCCTGCCTCCAGAGAGGCTCCAGAGCAGGCAAGAACCAGAATTTGGTCCCTTGGAGGTAGGCATGTTGGGAGTAGGGAGGGATGTGACTGGAGGGAGGGGGCAGGGCTGGAATGTGTTTGTGTTCCATGCATGGAAAAGGAGGGAGAAAAAGGACCTTCCTTCCCCGTGACAGATGCTGGAATGTTTCCGCTAATCAAGGAGGAAAATATTGGAGCAAATGAGCAAATGGGAGGAGGGCCCGAGCTAGGCTCTGGTGGCCTCCTGCCTGCCCTCTGCCTCTCCTCCCCCTCCTCCTCCTCCTCCTCCCTGGAAAGGCAGCCACCTGTCCAGAGATGGGTGGGAAAGTCTGGATCAAGGTGGGGGAGGGAGCTCAGAGAAGGGGTCCAGGACTGTGGCCCCACCCCCACTCCATCTCACTGGCCCAAAACCCAGACAGCCCAGACAGGCAGAGAGCCCTCCCCCGGATCTTGGTTTCCTTCTTTGCTAAATGAAATGGTCTTCTAATTCTAGAACTCTGGTCCCATGATCTAATCTAAAATACTCATTTTACAGATAGGGAAACTGAGGGCCAAGACATCTGCCCAGTTTCCTTCTGGACTCTTATTTGTTGCTCAGTCACATTTAGTCATGTTTAACTCTTTGTAACTCCTTTGGGAGGGAGGGTTTCTTAGCAGAGAAACTGGAGTACTTTGCCATTTCCTTCTCCAGCCCATTTTACAGATAAGGAAACTGAGGCAGATGGGGTAAAGTAACTTGCCTAGGACACACGGCTAATAAATAGCAAGGTCAGGATCCAAACCAATTTTCTCTGACCCCAGATCCAGTTTCTTTTTCAGCAGAGCACACAGCCTCCTTGCTGAGACGGTTCTGTGGGCAGGGGCCCTCAGAGGCAGGCCCGTACTGGGCTCCTTCCCTCCTTCCTCCTTCTTCCCCCATTCACCGCCCTGTCCCATCTTGACTGAAGGGCAGATAGGAGAACAAAGGCTGCTTCTCGGGGACAGCATCTTGCCCAGAGGCTAGGGATCCTGCCTGGGCCACAGAGAAGGGAGGGTGAGGTACCAGGGCTGAGTCTGGGCCAGGCAGAACTTGATCTGTCAAGGATCCAGTTCAGAACCTTGGGCCTCAGCCTCCCAGTTCCTGAGGGACAGACCCTCCGGTAGACCACCACCCAAATAGCAAATTCAGTTTTTCTATTTTTGAACCTTCCTAAGTCCCTGAAACTCAGCTCCAGTCCCCTGTGTGGCACTAGACAAACTATGGAACCTCTCTGTGCCTCAGTTTTCCCATCTGTAAAATGAGCAGATTGGACTTGGCACCCGCTGGGGTTTCTTCCAGCTCTTGATCTAAGGGTCTATGCTCCCATGTAGGCTTCTTCCTAAATTTAGGTCCTGGGATCTACCGATTCTGGCTTTTAAGGTCCAGAGATCTGCTATTTCACTCCCTTAACAATGCTAACTAGGCTGGGGCAGCAGGTGCTTTGTCCCAGAGCACCAGATTCCACCAGGCTTAATAGCATATCTCTCCTGCCCACCTGTGGGATGGGCTCCCAGACATCCCCTTTCCAGCCTTTCAGCTGCCTTGCCCTTCACTTTGAGGTCCCTCCAGCAGCAGCAGCAGCAGCAGCCTTGTAGCCTCAGCCAGATTCGGCTTTCCAGGCTCGCCTCCCGCAGCAGAATGATCGCACGAGGGCTCTGGCTGACCCCAATCTGCAAATGACTTCTCCTTCTGCTCCCATTGTTTCTCTGGGCCAAGGCTAGCCCCCACTTCCTTCTTTCCCTTCCTCTTTATCCCCTGCCCGGGCTCCACGCTCTGGAGACCACACGTTTCTGGGACTTGTTTACAAGGAGATTTAAAGATTCAGAGGTAAAGCTCAATTGAGTTCACCAAAAGAAAAGAATCAGCAGGGTGTGAAGTAAGAGAGGTCTGAATGGGGCAGCTAGGTAGCACAGTGATTAGAAACCGGGCCTGGAGTCAGTCAAATCCAGCCTCTAACACGTCCTAAATGTATGAGGCCGGGCAAATTATTTCACCCTGTCTGCCTCAGTTTCCTCATCTGTAAAATGGGCTGGAGAAGGAAATGGCCAATTATTGCTGCATCTCCACCAAGAAGACCCTGAGGGAGACACAGCTGAATGACAATAGTAGTCTCTTTTCTGGATTCTGGTTTCCAACCACCAGCTGCCTTATGGGTATCCCAACTGAAATGTCCCCTAGAAATCTCAAACTGACCTGTCCAAACCTTTTCCCCAAAGCTTTCCCTCTTTCCACTTTCCTGCTTACAACAGAGACTACCACCTTCCTCTCCAGTCTAATTCATTGATCTGTATCTTCTCTTCTTGCTCAAGCAGATGCAATGGCTTCCTATCACCTCCAGGACCAACGGGGTTAAGTGACTTGCCTAGAGACCACACGTTTGCTATTTAAATCTGGCCCCTTCCTCTCTTTTCAACCTTCCTACTCTGGACAAGCGTGCTCCTACCCTAGCATTCCTCCATCTCCAGCCTCCATGCCTTTGTACTAACTGTGCTCTTCAGGCCTGGAATCTTTTCTCTCTCAATTGCCAGCTTTGGGGATTCTGCTTCCTTCAAGCCTCTGCTAAAGCACTCTGGCCTCCAGGAGGCCTTTCCTGGGCCTCCCAGCTGCTGGTGCCTCCTGTAAGGTCACCTTCCATCTACCCTGAAACCATGCTATTTCCCCTGTTAGACCATAAGCTCCCCGAGGACAGGAACTGTTCTTGCTTTTCTCTATACCTCTGACACTTAGTAAGTGCTTGTTGACTGACCATCAGGCTCAATCCCCTCATTTTACAGAGTGGGGAACTGAGTCACACAGAGGTCAGATAATCTGCAGCAGGGAGAGGATTTGTTACACTGTTATTGTGAGCACAGGCTATACTGTACTGTACTGTACCACACTGGGCAGAGGAGATGGGCTCTGGAGGCTTGCTAGGGGCCAGGCCTACTTTCCCCGGCCTGCTCAGGATTCAGCCTCTCTATTCCCTTCCCAGCCTAGCCCAGCCCTCCCTCCTCCTCCTTCTCTTCTTTCTCTTCCTCCTCCTCCTTCTCCTCCTCCTCCTCCTCCTCCTCCTCCTCCTCCTCCTCCTCCTCCTCCTCCTCCTCCTCCTCCTCCTCCTCCTCCTCCTTCTATTCACTCATCCCTTGGCTGGAGTCCAGTGTTCCCCTTCTGTTGACTGCAGGCCTCTCCGCCCTGCCCCCTGCCTGAAGGGGCAGCCTCAGTCTGACCCCCTCCTGTGAGATCCCAGGCCCGATGAGTCACCCCAGAGAGGGGTCAGGCCCTGGGCTGAGCTGAGAATAGAATGTAATGTCAGAGCTAAGAAGGTTCTTAGAACAGTGTCCATGTCCAAAGGGAGCTTAGAACCCAGAATGTCAGAGCCAAGAAGGACCTTAGAACAGTGTCTGCATCTAAAAGGAGCTTAGAACTCAGTATGTCAGGGCTAAGAAACATCTTAGAACAGTATCCTTGTCCAAAGGGAGCTTAGACCCAGAATGTCAGAGCCAAGAAGGGCTTTAGAACACTGTCTGCATCCAAAAGGAGCTTAGAACCCAGAATGTCAGAGCTGAGACAGATCTTAGAAAGGAGACCCTCAGGAGTGGCACAAAGAATGTCAGAGCTGGGAGAGACCTTAGAACAAGAGGAGCTTAGAACGTGGAATGTCAGAGCTGACCTAAGAGCCTTTCTCTCCCATTCTACTATTGTCCAGAGGGAAAGACTGAGGCCCAGAGAGCTAATAGCAGATTACCCTCATCCCACCTCTGCCTCTTAGAATCTGCTCCTTCCTTCCAAACTAAGCCCCAATTCTAGCTTCTCCAAGAATCTCCTAGTCCCCTCAGCAGCTGAAGCCTTCCCTTCCAAGGTTCCCTCCCTTCTACTCCATGGATCTTACACGCGCCCCATTGTTGTCTACCCCCTTAGAATGTGGTGCTCCTTGTCCAGGGTCACCCAGCCAAGATATGTCAGAGGCAGAATTTGAATTCAGGTCTTCTTGATTCTGAGACGGCCTTTCAATCTACTTAACTGACCTTCCAGCCCTATAGCTCCCATCCTAGTGCAAGCCCTCTCCTGTTCACTACCGCAATAAATTGGTCTCCCTCCTTCAAGTCTCTTCCCACCCAAATCCCCTAAGTTTGACTTTATCAGTCCCTCCCTCAGTAAGCTCTAGTGGCTCCCTATTACCTTCAGCAACAAAGACAAGCCCACCCCTGTCATTTAAAACCTTTCAACTTTCCATCCTTCTGCAGTCCATCCACACTGGGCAACTATAGGCTCCCCTCCCATGACCCTCTCTCCCATGTCCTCAACTTTGCCTGGAATGTTACCACGGTGCCCAGAATTCTCTGCCCCCTCATTTCTGCCTTCATATTTCACAAGCCCCTTTTAACATCCAGCTCCAATCCGACTTTCTGCAGACGGCCTTCTCCAGCCCCAAGCTCCTTCCCCCAGCTTCTCCCACCTTCCCCTCAAAGACAGTCTCTCTTAGGTCCCCTCTACAATCTATAACCAGCTGCTTGGCGGCTCCTCCACAACCCCTTGAAAGCAGGGAGCATTTGACCTCTTTGTAGCACAGTGTCCGGCACAGAGTAAGTCTTTAGTAAGTGCTTTCTGTCATTTATTCCTTGCGGTTCAACTGCAGACAAATGAACAGCTGTAGCCCGCCCTCCTCCCCTGACCCACTCCCAGCCCTCCTGCTGTTTGATTGCCAAATCAAGGGATCTCAGAGGATAGCCGAACTCCTCCTACAACAAGCTATGGGACTTCTACCATTTGGATTCCTCCAGGAAGCCTTCCCTGGACTTCCCATCATGTATCCATCCTCTGGTCCTCTACAGCTCTGGTTATTCTCTCTGCCTTTAAGATTTCCTAAAATCAAGGTAGGAAACAACTAGGTGGCCCAGTGGATGGAGGTCTGGGCCTGGAGGCAGAAAACCTGAGTTGTAATCCAGCCACAGACCCTCACTAGTATGTGGAAAATCAGCCTGGAGAAGGAAATGGCCAATCACTTTGTCCCCCCCAAACCCCCCGTGGACAGTGGGGTTCACAGAATCACAAAGAATTGGATGCAACTGAATGCCTGAAAAAACAAGGCTTGAAGTTGCCTTTTGTTCATGGCTTGGCTCCCCAGCTCTAATGGAAGCTTCTTGTGGACAGGGATCCAACTTCTTTTGTTTTTATTAAGGCTTTTTATTTTCAAAACATTTGCATAAATAATTTTCAACATCCACCCTTGCAAAATCTTGTGTTCCAAATTTGTTTCCATCCCTTTCTTCCTGTATATGGCAAATAATACATCATATGTTACAATCTTCCATACATATTTCCACAATTATCATGGTACATAAGAAAAATCAAATCAAAAAAGAAAAAAATAAGAAAGAAAACAAAACAGAAGCAAACAATAATAAAAAAGTGAAAACGCTGTGTTGTGATCCACACTCGGTTCCCACGGTCCTCTCTGGGAACAGATGGCTCTCACCACTAGACCACCTCATTGTTGAAGAGAGCCACGTCTATCAGAATTGATCATCGAATACTCTTGCTGTTGCCTTGTACAATGATTTCCTAGTTTTGCTCACCTCACTCTGCATCCGTTCCTGTAAGTCTCTCCAGGCTTCTCCGAAATCATCCTGCTGCTCGTTTCTTACAGAACAATAATATTCCATAGCATCCATATGACACGTGTTCAGTAATAGGCTGGACCATATGGCTTCTACCAACC